>NC_137112.1:2072149-2082149 GCF_949357685.1 Gobio gobio | reverse complement strand
CCAACCTTGGTTTTTTTTATTCCAGCAACCCATCCTCTGGGTTTAAACAACCCAATTTGCCTGTTTGTCCATTTTCGACCCAACTTGGGTTATTTTTAACTCAGCATTCTTTAGCGAGCAAGGGTTATTACATATAATAATCATACAGCAGCCGTTTTGGACACCATGTTTACATTCATTGTACTCATAAATCAGTTAATGCATCGCATTGGGAATCGAACCCGTGACCTTTGTATCGGCCATCAACAATATAAAACCAAATCAGTCCTTATTTTATTAATAACTCTGGCCGAAAATGCAGCTGATTCGGGGCATCATCATCTCAAACTAGCACTGTACCATGGTAAAACCACCATAATAACACTGAACTGATGTAAAAAAAACTAAACAAAGCTGTAAGCAAATACACAAGAACAGGCAGCAGATCTGCGGTTATTCTGACAGGATTTAAGACTGATCTAATGCGCTAAACTAAAAACATCCTAAAAAAGCCATGTGAATTTTTATATAAATATTATATGCTTTATAACAGTATCTGTCAGTTGACATGTAAAAGCTCCTTATAGACACACAGTGATACGCGCAGCTGCTGTTATTGATGCACGCGCTCTCTCCGTGCCTCGAAAGCTACCCGGTTCCGCGCGCTCAGATATGCCGTGTTGCCATGACGCCCCGGTGCCCGGGCTCACGTCAAACAAATACCAGCGATTGATGAATCAGCATCTTCCTCATCCGCTCAAATGCCCGTTAATACCGCTGATCTGAGGATTTTCAGCAGCGCTGATCTGAAATCATGCTGATATCAATGATTCCGAGCGCGAGCGCGCGCCCGCGCGGGGTAACGGAATTCAACAAATGCTCCACAAAACTAGTTTCACCACGACATCAATAAAACAGGGCATATGTCCAGATACATAAATATAATACCAGTGTTCTTCACACATATCGTTCAATGGTAGATGTATTATCTTTGTGTACTTTCTTAACATCTCAGTTTGGTAGATAACGAATAAATGTAAACATGTAAACCTTACACACAAAGACAAATGTGAGAACTTTCAAAATTATTATAATGTCTGAAAAACGATGAAATGGAATGTTCCCGCGTTTTGTTTTTTTAAATAAATATAACGGTTTTAACACCTTTTTAAAAAATAACGTCTTTAACGACATTCAGAAATAACGGCTTCATGAACTAACGGAAACCTTAGCAAAGCGTTCTCAGGAGATATTTTCGTTAGCTGTGGTCTCAAACCCTAGTGTGTTCCCTACCAAGGGCTCGTACGCGCGTTGGAACGGTTCGAAACGAGACAGATGCCTGTGAAATGATGTCAATGTAGGCGAGTAAAATACCATGACACAGTAGCAGACAACAAAAGTACTACGGCATTACCAGCTGATACCACAGCACTTTAACTCAGGGTGTAAACCTGTGGAAATAATTCAGTCGTCTCGCGTAAAAGAGAAATACTAACGCACCTCGAACCCGGAGGATCTGTGTCCAGCGCAGACGGTTCTGATGAACCAGCAGGTTCCGATTATTCAGATCCAGAGATCCGCGTGTGCGCGCGCGCGCGCGCGTTTGTGTTGCTGTGTAACCTCTGCCTGACACACACACACACACACACGCTCGCTCTCTCTAAATATAACGCAAGCCGAATCCCGCTGATTTCTGCAAATGTTTCAAATCGAAAGCGGCGATCAGAGCAGGTGATTGATCACAGATTAGGGTGTGTGAGTGTGTATCGATGAGCCCTTTGTCTGTTCGCTGTCATCATGGCTCTGTGTATGTGTGTGTGTGTGAGTGTGTGTGTGGCGGGTTTTAAGCGGAATGACCCGATCGTGATGATTCAGCACGGCGAGCCCTTTAAAACGCGCGTCCCGCTCAACGCGCGCGGCGGCGGCGGCGTCATGTGACGCGCGCACATATGAGCATATGAACAGCGATATTAATAATATAGTAAACAAACACATGTAAATAAATTAGTGCAACATTAGCACAATTTTATTATTAGCATATTGCTAGAATAGCAAAATGTAGTTGAATATACGAGGAATTTGCATATTCATAATTATAAATAGTTCTCCATGTGTGACTAAAAAATTTGTTTTTGGTGATATAGCTTTAAATATATATATTTTTTAACAATTGTCCATTTATAGTTATTAATTACATATTCAAATTATTTATGAATTACATATTCATAACTATAAAAGGACATAGTAAAGCTAACATCCACTTTTTAATGCATAATACTGTGATAGTGCAAAAAAAAGCAAAGCACAGATATAACAGCATATTAGAAACTTTTGTTAAATACAAAATGAATAACTTTTTTTTATTACATTGACAATTTAATTGTAATAATTTTATATTCAATATTTTTAATAATAATAATGCTTGTTTTGTTTTTTATTCTGTATGTTCTTTATTTAATTCCTCATTGTGTTCGCATATATTAGTAAATGGTTCATGTTCTGCACTAAAAAAAGAAACTGACATACACTCACACGCACGCGCAAACACATACACACACCACACACACACAGTGTCGCGCACACTCAGCAAAACAGATCTGAGGTGAGCGACTCTCGTCCGCGTGAGGAACGCATTCCGCGTCGACGCACTCACCGAACGCGTCGGGAAACGCCTGGCGCCGCAGATGCCGGTGTCTGGTGGACGCGAGGAGAATCCAGCGGGAGTTTGTCGCTGTTGTCGGCGAATTTGTGACCGTGTTGATCCTCTTTCTCTCGCGCTGAAGCCAGACGTCATATGATTTGGCTTGGTCACGTGGTTTCATTCATGAAGGACCTACGCAACGGCAGCGCGACTCTTAAAGGAGCACGCGCATGCTGAGCGCTCATAAACTGAGGAATTAAAAGAGCGTAAATGCAGTCTACTCCATTTAATAAACCATAATAAATAAGTAAAACATAAATAAAGCTCTTTAAACACGACATCTTTACAAACAGTAGTGAGAATTGTACATTATTTTGAACTGAGGACTGATGAGATGAGTGCACTTGAATTTGAACTTTGCAACCAAAAAAATCGGCGATCGCCGTGGTCTGCGCAGCGCCAACACATCTCGAACAAGCATAATGTGCCATCCGCCATGTTGTCACTGTCACTCATGACAAATCGAGTCCTCCCTCGAAATCGGGTCTCCCCAAACGGTCAGTTAATGATTATCACAAGTACAAATTATATTAAGTTAAAATACGCAGAGCTTACAATAATATGCGCAATAAAAAACAATTGAACGTAATTTCTTAAAGTTGATTAACTGTTCATTAATAAATAACAAGTGAATAATTAAACCTCATTCATTTGTTTTATTCATAACTGAAATATTTGGACATTTAACACAAAATTTTACACATAATTACGTTAAAGATTATTGAGAGAATATATGTAGGGTAAGTGCAAATGTGTGTATAAACTAAGCTATCAGGCTAATTAAATGCTATGCTAGTACATAAGCTAATTATAAATGGTCATTATAACAGCATTTATTATGTATTTTGTAGGAATTGTAATCAGGTGCTAAAGAGAGTATCTATTAAAAAAATCTGATCCAATGGGACCCCAATTCGTCACTACACTACAGTTGCGTCGCTTCACTGCCATTCATAAATCCTCTACTGTGGCCACATGGTAAAGTGTCCATCGAATGTGCACTTCCCCTATTGTTTTTCGAATGCTATGCGTTCGGACATACTACTCTGTTAAAATATCAAATACTTCCCTGTAAAATCCAATGATTTTAACTCACACGTTTGAGTTAACTTTACTTAATGTCTTAATTTAATTGTAAAAATCGAGTAATCTGTACTATTCACATACTATACCTTGTTTACTCAGAAAACCCAAGTTAAGATTAATTAATTGGTTTGAGTGGCATTTTGTGAAGAAAAAATAATTTGATGGTCACAATTATGGAGATCAGTGTTGCCTTTGGTCGGGCACAAGGAACATTCACATTATTGTAATTCTCTTCCTATTGAGGCAGCGATGCAACAATAAATCACAGTTTTTTTATTTCAAAGGAAGATAAGTGATAAATATGTTGCTTTTAAAAGTTGACCTAACTTCTGACTGAATAATTAACTATAGTTTAGTCAGAAATGAAGTCACCTTTTAAAAGCAACTGTAATTCTTTCCCTTCATGGCGTAATGATCGTTTACAATTTTACAACCTTGTGAAACTTTTCATTGAGTTGATATAATAACCCTTTATATTTGTGACAATATCTTGCAGTCTCGCACACACACACACTTCAACATTCAGCGTCAAAACACAACAATGGTAACAACGATACTAAGTCAAGAGTAAATCAAGTAAAAGATCAAGTTCTTTTTTAGTTACTAGAGCTCTTGTGTAAGCGAACTATACTAACTTAGCATTTGTTAGCACAACATCCTATTTCTATTTCTATAGGTGAAAAACATGTACTCAAACTGTTAGCGCAAAAATGCTGAGGTGAAGCTGCACTGCCTTCCATCAGAGTTGCATCAGTGATGTTCACACAGGAGGAAGCTGACGTGATGATTCACTGCGGTGTAGAAGAACCATCAGAACCAGAGCCCGTCTTCCTCTTTCTCTCTGTAGCCGCCAGCTGTACCGCGGCGATAAAACATATCTGTTCAAACACACACTTCTCTGTTCACACTCCTTCCCAGTAGCTCTTTTCAGAGAATATCAGTGCTGCGGAAGCTCCAACTGAAATAAAGAGCTGAAATGCATCTGCAACACGCAAGGCGGTTTTGTGCAATTGTCTAGATGGGTTTGTGGTGTCTAATGGACTCTTGCAGATAGCTCTCAGCAAAAGTGGCTTAGTGTTGATTCTGTGCCAGGTGTAAGCAAACTAAGGCCAATCAAAAATAGCCCAATGACCATATCCCAAATATGCCGTTCCTATACCTAAAATACATATTTGATGTTGGAAGGATGCACCGATATGAACATTTTGGCCAACACTGATAACCGATATATTGCCCGATAAATCTAAATTCAAATTTGTATATAATTTTTGAGAGCCTGATTATGATAACAAAAATGAACATATATTGGCCAATACCGATATGGTGGCCGATATACCGTAGTAATCACAAAACTTAAAGGAACACACCAACTTTTTGTTACTTTCCCTGTATCCCCCAGAGTTAGATAAGTCCATACACACCCTTCTCATCTCCGTGCCATAACTCTGACGCACCCACCGCTAGCCTAGCTTAGCACAAAGACTGGAGGTAAACGGCTCCAGCTAGCCTACCTCCAGTCTTTGTGCTAAGCTAGGCTAGCTGGAGCCATTTACCTCCAGTCTTTGTGCTAAGCTAGGCTAGCTGGAGCCATTTACCTTCAGTCTTTGTGCTAAGCTAGTCTAGCTGGAGACGTTTACTTCCAGTCTTGGTGCTAAGCTAGGCTAGCTGGAGCCATTTACCTCCAGTCTTTGTGCTAAGCTTGTCTAGCTGGAGCCGTTTACCTCCAGTCTTTGTGCTAAGCTAGTCTAGCTGGAGCCGTTTACTTCCAGTCTTTGTGCTAAGCTAGTCTAGCTGGAGCCATTTACCTCCAGTCTTTGTGCTAAGCTAGGCTAGATGGAACTGTTTACCTCCAGTCTTTGTGCTAAGCTAGGCTAGCTGGAACTGTTTACCTCCAGTCTTTGTGCTAAGCTAGGCTAGCTGGAGCCGTTTACCTCCAGTCTTTGTGCTAAGCTAGTCTAGCTGGAGCCGTTTACTTCCAGTCTTTGTGCTAAGCTAGTCTAGCTGGAGCCGTTTACCTCCAGTCTTTGTGCTAAGCTAGGCTAGATGGAACTGTTTACCTCCAGTCTTTGTGCTAAGCTAGGCTAGCTGGAACTGTTTACCTCCAGTCTTTGTGCTAAGCTAGGCTAGCTGGAACCGTTTACCTCCAGTCTTTGTGGTAAGCAAGGCTAGATGGAGCCATTTACCTCCAGTCTTTGTGCCAAGCTAGGCTAGCTGGAGCCATTTACCTCCAGTCTTTGTGCTAAGCTAGGCTAGCTGGAGCCGTTTACCTCCAGTCTTTGTGCTAAGCTAGGCTAGCGGTGGGTGCGTCAGAGTTATGGCATGGAGATGAGAATGGTGTGTATGGTCTTATCTAACTCTGGGGGATCCGGGGAATAAGATAAAGTCCCAAAAAGTCGTCGTGTTCCTTTAACATCTACTACAGTTTTATCATTGGTAGAATATAAAATACTTCAACACAAGCATTTCAGTCAAATACAATTTCTGCAATATGTCAAACCTTTAACCCACGCTGGAAACATCAGCCGTTTAAAAGTAGCCCGATTGATTCCACAGGAAAACCACAGATGTGTTTCCAGCTCTCAGATATGAAATCAGCGTTTTACCCCAAAAACTGTTGCAGATTGGGCTGTCAAGCTGAAAAAGGACATCATAACAGAGAAACAGACCATGTTGTAAGTATTATTATACTTTAATGACACTTTTAGGTTTTGTTTGTCCTTTTTGGAGCTTGACTCCAGCTAATAGAAATAAGTTTTAAAGGGACAGTTCACCCAAAAATGAAAATTAGCCCATGATTTCCTCTCCCTCAAGTCATCTGAGGTGTGTATGACATTCTTCTGTCAGACGAATAAAATCTGAGTTATATTACAAAAGTCCAGGCTAATCCAAGCTTTATAATAGCAGTAATAGTTGCTCTGTTTTTGAAGTCCATAAAAAGTGCATCTGTGCGTCATATAACTGCTCCAGCGGCTCTGGGGTGTTAATAAAGGCCTTCTGAAGCGAATCGATGCGTTTGTGTAAGAAAAATATCCATATTTAAAACTTTATCAAGTTAAGTTCCAGCCGATCGCCTTCCATGGAAAAGTGTTGAATGTTGAAAGTGAAACTCAAGATGCGTTCGTGACGTCATGACGAGCGGACCTGCTCGCGTTATGTGGCGTTCACACCGGACACGAATAAATCATGCTATTCGCGCAAAGTTGGACACTTGAACACTTTGAGTTTACTCGTTTCATTGGTGTTCAGGTATCGTTATGGGCGGGGCTTTTGCTCCAGTCTCGTTGAGAAATGGCTGACATGGGCTGTGTTTACACGTCTTTTTTGTTAAAATCTACTGTTAATATGTGACAAAACGTAGTATAGATTTTTTCAGGTGAGAATGTAGTTGTTTAAAGCTCAAATCTGTGGTTTATAAAGAGAGCAATAGAGTGTCTCGAGCTATAATTCGTCTTGTAACGGCCGATCTTTGCTCTCATGGATCTATAAATTGTTCGCTGGCGAATCGTTTAGGCTGAGGGCAAAGAGAAGTTTCATTACTTTTTTTATTTTTAGGCTATAACTTTACGTTAGCGTTGTAGCCTACTAGCACTGACTTTAAATGTTTGACTGAATTGTTTGCTTTATTTCATGTGTAGCTTATTATACCTTTTACTTATACTTTTGTATTATTGATCAAACATAAACTTGCATTTAACAAAAAGAGACTGGGTTGTGTTTCATGTCATTTAATGTTATCACAGTGATAATCATATTGTCTGAACCAGATATTAATATACAGATTTTCTCCTCATTGTTGTTTGTCACTACTAGAGCAAGCTCCTGATTGGTTAATGCAGCGCGAATATCCGCCAAAGTTCAGATTTTACAACTTGGGCGATTCACAGCATTTGCGAATCACACCGCAGAATGTCTATTTGTGTCTTTGCATTGACTTAAAGGGTTAGTTCACCCAAAAATGTAAATTGTGTCATTAATGACTGAGCCTCATGTGGTTGGACACCCGTCAGACCTCCGTTCATCTTCAGACACAAATGAAGATATTTTAGTGTAAAGCTGATGCTGAGAAAGGCTTCAGATAGGCCTCCATTGGCATTCAGTACATTTACACTCACAAGACCCATAAAAGGCACTAAAAACGTCGTTACAAAGTCCATCTCACCACAGTGACTCTACAATAATCTTACGATGCGACGACAATAGTTTTTGTGCGCAAAAAAAATCTAAATAACACCTTTATCCAGCTTGTTCTTGTCTTCCGTGTGTGTCTCCACGACGCATGCGTGAGAATATGAGCAGATCCGGCGTTCGGACACATGACCCAGAAGAGATTTGTTTACGAGCAGAGGAAGACGCGCGTATCTCAGCTGTTGAATTCTACACTGATCGTGCTTTAGGTCTCGGTGTAGTTCTCAAAATGGGGCTAAAGTGGCATTTCATGGATTCCCGAACGCCGGATCTGCTCATATTCTCGTGGAGACACACACGGAAGACAAGAACAAGTTGGATAAAGGCGTTATTTTAAAAAAAAATTGCGCACAAAAACTATTGTCGTCGCATCGTAAAATTATTGTAGAGTCACTGTGGTGAGATGGACTTTGTAACGGTGTTTTTAGTGCCTTTTATGGGTCTTGTGAGTGTAAATGTACTGAATGCCAATGGAGGCCTATCTGAAGCCTTTCTCAGCATCAGCTTTACACTAAAATATCTTCATTTGTGTCTGAAGATGAACGGAGGTCTGACGGGTGTCCAACCACATGAGGGTGAGGAATTAATGACAGAATTTACATTTTTGGATGAACTAACCATTTAACATGTAAATCACTTGCGTAAATCAATCACTTCATTTGCGTCCGGTGTGAACGCAACATTAGTCTTTCCATCCGCAGGGGAACTTTCAAATTTTTTTCCATAAATTGAACACAGAAGGCGGTCGGCCGAAACTTAACTTGATAAAGTTTTAAATATGGATATTTTTCTTACACAAACACGTTGATTTGCTTCAGAAGGCCTTTATTAACACCCCAGAGCCGCTGGAGCAGTTATATGACGGACAGATGCACTTTTTATGGACTTCAGAAACAGAGCAACTATTACTGCTATTATAAAGCTTGGATTAGCCTGGACTTTTGTAATATAACTCAGATTATATTCGTCTGAAAAAAGAATGTCACACACACTTGACTTGAGGGAGAGGAAATCATGGGCTAATTTTTGTGGCTGGCCGGGTGTGTGTGTGTGGCTTACCTGGGGAAAACACAAGGCACCAGGTGCATTATGGGAAGAAGGTGTGGCGGCGGAGGCAATGATGCTTTGGGCAATGTTCTGCTGGGAAACCTTGGGTCCTCCATCATGTGGATGTGACTTGGTCTCCAAATTCCCCAGATCTCAATCCAATCGAGCATCTATGGATGAGCTGAACAAACAAGTGGCCCCACCTCGCAACTTACAGCACTTAAAGGATCTGCTGCTAACATCTTGGTGCCAGATACTACAGCACACCTTCAGGGGTCTAGAGACGGGTCATAATGTTATGCCTGACTCCCAGGGTCACAATATTAGATCGTGAATAAACATTATTTCTCTGAACATGTTTTAAAAAGTCACATTATGGGAATGTTACTTTTGAACGAACTCCTTTTTTTATGCATGCAAAAAAAACTCAGAAGAAAGATAATCCCAAGTAGTTAAAAACAGTTCACAAACAGGCAAAAGCTCTTTTGAAGAAACTAGTTTGGCGAGACGGTGAATGGAGAAATGTGTGATTGTGTTTGAGGAAAATGATGAGCGGCGTCTGAAACAGTCCAGAGGAATAACAGATTCGTTTGAGTTATCAGCGTTTGAGAGCGAAGGCCAGCCGAGGAGCAGCTCCGGAATAAAAGGAGGATTATCAACTCTTTAGCGCCTCCTCGACTTCCAATCAGACACACAAATAAACACACACACACACACACACACACACACACACACACACACACACACACACACACACACGAGTGGCGTCCTCGATCACACACTGAACGCTGGGACTAATCCTCAGAGGAACAGAATCAGCTCTTGCTCTGAAACTTGTGTTGTGATGTAAGGAAACACCTTCAGGATCTCAGGCTGTTCCTCACATTAAACACTTTCTCAAACGCATTTGTTTCATAGACATTCAGAAATATTTTCCAAACATTAGCAAACCATGTATAAACGTTCTTATACAGTGTTGGTCAGTCAGATCTTCTTTGAGAT
>NC_137112.1:2057149-2067149 GCF_949357685.1 Gobio gobio | reverse complement strand
CTCTCACACATTCACTCTCTCACACATTCACTCACTCTCTCACACACACACTCACTCACACACACACTCTCTCACACACTCACTCTCTCACACACTCACTCTCTCACACACACACACACACACTCACTCTCTCACACACACACACACACACACACACACACACACACTCTCTCACTCACACACACACACACACACACACACACACTCACACACTCACTCTCTCACACACTCACTCTCTCACACACTCACTCTCTCACACACTCACTCTCTCACACACTCACTCTCTCACACACTCACTCTCTCACACACTCACTCTCTCACACACTCACTCTCACACACACTCACTCTCACACACACTCTCTCTCACACACTCACTCTCTCACACACTCACTCTCTCACACACTCACTCTCTCACACACTCACTCTCTCACACACTCACTCTCTCACACACTCACTCTCTCACACTCACTCTCTCACACACTCACTCTCTCACACACTCACTCTCTCACACACTCACTCTCTCACACACTCACTCTCTCACACACTCACTCTCTCACACACTCACTCTCTCACACACTCACTCTCTCACACACTCACTCTCTCACACACAAACACTCACACACACCTAATATTGGTGATTGGTCAGGTGTAAGCACAAGCAGGTTGATTCAGACTCGCTGATCTCTGTCCAATGAGAAGCACTTGCACAATCACATGAGGAGCGGTTCACTGTCCCACCACTGAGAACACCTGAGCAATGAGTGTGAAGGCCCTGAGCAATGAGTGTGAGGGCCCTGAGCAATGAGTGTGAGGGCCCTGAGCAATGAGTGTGAAGGCCCTGAGGCAGCGTCTGAGAGAGCTTCAGTGCAGACCTTCATGATTCCTCTGGCTTTAATCACAGCTCTCGCTCATCAGGAACAGGTCATCAATGAAGCCGCCGGAATAAAGCTCGAGCACAAGCGTTTCTTTCTCAACGAAGCACCATTTATGTAGAAATACACACAACAGACAGAAAGACACGTCACAATAATATTCAGACCTACAACATCCCATAAGACACTCAACAGAGATCTGTGACATCACTTCCTGTAAGAGTTAATCAGAGAAATCCTCAGGTCTGAGTGTGTGTGCCAATCACAGCACAGACTCCTGACATTAAACCGGTTCTACTTCCTTTAGAGATCTGACAACTAAATAACACTGAGTAGTGAAGCTTCCTGTGTGTGTGTGTGTGTGTGTGTGCGTGTGTGTGTGTGTGTGTGTGTGTGTGTGTGTGTGTGTGTGTCCATGTCTGTGTGTGTGTGTGTGTGTGTTTGAGAGTGTGTGTGTGTGTGTGTGTGTGTGTGTGTGTGTGTGTATATATGTCTATGAGTGTGTGTCTGTCTGTGTGTGTGTCTGTCTATGTGTGTGTGTGTCTATGTGTGTGTGTGTCTGTGTGTGTGTGTGTGTGTGTGTGTGTCTGTGTGTGTGTGTCTGTGTGTGTCTGTCTGTGTGTGTCTGTCTGTGTCTGTCTGTGTGTGTCTGTGTGTGTGTCTGTGTGTGTGTGTGTCTGTGTCTGTGTCTGTGTCTGTGTCTGTGTCTGTGTCTGTGTCTGTGTCTGTGTCTGTGTCTGTGTCTGTGTCTGTGTGTATGGACGGACGTGACAGTGATGATCTAGTATAGTCCAGCTCAGCTCTTCTTCCCGCTGGTCCGGTTGTTGAACAGGTTGACTCTGCTCTTGGTTCCCACAGATGTGGACGAGACGCCCGGCTGCTGCAACACTTTATCCAGCGTCGTCTTCTTGATGGCGGCCGGCGAGATCTGCTCCTGATCGGCCAGAAACTGCAGCTCCCTGAGAAGAGGAACACGTTAGTAAAGCTTGAGTGTTGATTATCTCCTCATATTCTCCAGTGTTGCGGCTCCTCTCTTCCCAGTCTGTCAGTAACGCTCTGTTTACTTCCTGTCTCTATGAAGCCCCTCCTTCTGAAAAGCACACTGTGCTCTGATTGGTCAGCTGGAGCAGTGTGTTGTGATTGGTCTTTGGGAAATGTCCCAACCAAGCCTGCAGCGCTTCTGTGAGAAACTGAAGCTTCCGAGCCTCGATCGCCCCCCGGTGGCCGGTCCCAGTATAGCTCCTAAACCCCGCCCCTCCATGTATTTGAATGGAGAGCGAGACACACTAAACAATTATATTACACTTCAAATAATTGTTTCCTAAAGATGGTTTCTGTCATTGTAGGCAGTTTTTATTACGATGATTTCATTTCAAGTGTTTGTTTTTTAAATAAGCTTAGTTTTAGTTAGTTATTTGATGCTATAAAAACGGGGGGTGTGACGTCATGATTGACAGCTGAGATTGACGGCTTCTCTGAGTGAAGTTGTCACTGAGGCACTAACAGACTTTTTTCGGGATTTTAGGGAGGAGATTGGAGCTTTAGCTTTAATTTCTACATTTCTATAACTGTTTATTTCACACCAACATAATTAATTGTTCTGCATTTGTGAGAGTGTGGGCGGGCTTTTGATAATCGCGCCTCTACTTCCTGTTCTCTACTGCGCAACTCCGGTCCCAAGATGTCAGCGCCGTGAGCGGGCCTATGAAAGCTTCAACTATGGTCAGCGGAAGTCAATGAAGTCGCGTCGTCCATATTTTTTACGGTCTATGGTCCCAACCCTTACCATAACCGGCAGCTTTAACACACGACCAACTAACTCAACCAGGCCCCGCCCCTTTATTCTGCGCATGGATTATTTGAACAGGACATATTATGCCTCTTTTCACAAGATTTCTGATCCCATAATGTGTGTGTGAAGTTTCAGCTCAAAATGCCCACAAATCATTTATTATAGCTTGTAAAATGTCTCCTATGTGGGTGTGAGCAAAAACACGCAGTTTATGTGTGTGTCCCTTTAAATGCAAATGAGCTCCCTTCCAAAAGAGGCCTTTACACAAGCTTCAGATACTCCGTCAACAACCAAACAGGCCAATCTCACGCAGACTAAATGTCTGAAATGAGCAGTTGGACACACATGTCCCGCCCCTTACCATAACCGGCAGTTTCAACCACAGACTGTAAAAAAATATGCGCGTTGTTTCTGAAGATCATTTTAAAGTCGGGCGTCGCCATCTTGTCAGCCGGATAACCAAAAATGGGCAAAGAGGCGGGACGTGGGCGGAGCTGAGGTGCCTGGTTGCTGAAACCACGCCCACCTAGCTCGACCTCTGTGTTGAGACTCGAGAGACACACACTACTCACAAACCCAAACAAGCCCCGCCCACTTCCGTTTATCAGCCAATCAGAATCCTCTCAGCTGATTGCTGGGCCTGGCTCACCGGGTTCGGATGCAGGACGCCTCCACGGCGTTGATGAGGAGACTCCGGAAGCCTCCGCTCTCCAGGAAGTGCAGCGCGTGGATGGTGGCGCCCCCTGGTGAGCAGACGTTGTCCTTCAGCTGCCCCGGGTGCTGCTCGGAGTCCAGCAGCATCTTAGCCGCGCCCTGGACACAGCACAGGACATTCAGAGGACACGGAGTATTGGGGGAAAATACAATGGAAAAAATTTAGTTTTTGTTAAAATATAATAATAATACTGTGTGTGTGTGTGTGTGTGTGTGTGTGAGTGTGTGTGTGTGTGTGTGTGTGTGTGTGTGTCTAAGTTGATTAAAAATAAAAATGTAGTTTTTGTTCAAATATAATAATAATACTTCAGGATGTGGTTCATAACGCTTCGAAGCTTCATGAGGCCGTGTTTTGAAATCGTCATCACTATATAAGTCGTTATTTAGGGGTTTTTTGCGCACAGAAACTATTCTCGTCTTCATAAAGTTATTGTAGAGCCGCTGTAGTGAGATGGACTTTGTAACTTTAGTCTTTAGTGTCTTTTAAGGGTCTTGAGAGTGTAAAGTTGAGCCAATGGAGGCCTTTCAGAGCATCAGATTTACACTAAAATATCTTCATTTGTGTCTGAAGATGAACGGAGGTCTGACGGGTGTCCAACCACATTTTTGGGTGAACTAACCCTTTAATTTGAAATGACCATTAACCGGTTAATAATGTTATGTTATCGTGCTCTTTAATATTTTAATTTGGCAGTGACCAATCATGAATAGAGTAGTCCAGCATGTGACGTGACGGATCAAGCGTGAGTGAAATGTCATCTATGAATCTACCGGTAACGCAAGTCAGTGTGAGCGCATTTACACGCCTCAAGTACATTTCTTTCCCCGCTGAGGTCTACAAGGAAAGCGCAGGTATTGGAGGACATTATTTTCGTACGTTTAAATAAGCAGTACGGACTTTAAGCTCAAATAGTCTGATTTAGGCTAGTTTGTGGATTTCGTTTAAGCCTATCCAAGTAGGCTATAGCATCTATCAAACATTTGTCCTATAGTCTTTCAGATTGCCAATACAGCTCAATGTTTTCTATAGAGACGAATGATGCTTGTATTAAATGGTGTTATATTGCATTAAATGATCAAGCTTTATTAGCTGACTGAATTTGATTATGGGATTGCGCAGTGTTTGCTTTGAAATGACCAGCATTAAAAGAGCAATGGTTATCCAGTTTATTTATTCTTTATTCATGCAATTTTTAAAACAAGTCGTGTTGAAAAAAAAGTTATGTACAAAGAATGTTCTCACTCTTCTGAAAAGATTCGGCATATAAAGGCCACTTTCAGCTCATTAAAACAGCTCAATATTAGTGTCCCGCTGTTTATGCTTTGTAATTAATGCATGTATTTCTGTTGTAGTTTTAAAAATGTTATTGTTAATGTTATTAAGTTTAATTATCATGCGTTATATTATTATTGAGTGAAAATAAGTCTTTATTTATACATATTTGTTTAAAGTATAGGCTAAATTAAAATAACGTTATTAACCGGTATTTTTTCAAATATAAGCCGTTTTCCGCTGGGTCAAAACAACCCAATTGCTGGGTTAGTCCATATTCAACCCAACTTGGGTTATTTTTAACCCAGCATTTTTTAGAGTGTAACCATTAAATGACTAGGTTGTAAATAGTTTTAAATGAAGTATAGTACAGTCAGTGTGCACTTTATTATGCTGCTCGCTTGTTGATACTGTGTGCAATAGTGTCATTATTTTATTTATGCTTGAATATTTATTTTCAGAATTTATTTTCACCACTTAACTCTTTTTTTTCTTGTTCTACCTCACCTGTTTTTACTATTTGTTAAATATTGTTTTTTTTAGATTAATAAATGTTCCTTTTTTTAAATTGTAAACTTTAAATTGTCATCATCCTGATCATTGTGTCATTTTTATGATGTAAATTGAGGGAGCAAAAGCAGTATCGGCTCCAAATATCAGCTCAAGAGAATCGGCAGCCCGTATTGATCATCGGCTAAGGGTGATGAAAAAAAATCGGTATCGGCACTAAAAAATCCATATCGGTCGATCCCTAAAACAAAGTCAAGACACGATGTAAGTGAGAGATTTATTGCTGATGACTTTTATAACGGAGCTTTGTGAGATCGAGATGAACTGACAAAGCAACAGCATTTAGTGATCGTAGCGATCTTGCCTCACTTTCGAGGCTACAGTCTGTAACATTCATTGAATAAAACTATTGCTGCTAAGAGGACCGACGGCCAATCGCACGCTGCAAAGTTTAGATTCTGACATCAGAATATAAACGCCACTGCACGAGACAGAAATATCCCAGAATACAGTTCTGCCTCTGTAGAGGACATCATATTTTAGAGAATTTCTCTGACAACATGCACATTTTTTAGTCTGGATAATCTTATGAAAGTATTATTACATGTCTTTACATTTACATATTGTCCCAAAACACATTCATCTGCAAATTAGACACAGTGTATAAATGCATGGCCATGTTTACGCACATATTGCATCAAGTAAAATGGCATTTCAAATTATTCTGTATCTTTCATAACACTGAGAATCATCTTTATACAAAGTTTGGATTAAAAAAACTTGAAGCATAAAAATTGATTGGTGAATGAAAACAAATCTCATTGTTTGTCTATTCATGTCTTTTAGTTTTCTCAATGAATGTGTTCTGGTGTCCTCTACAGAGCAGAGGATATAGCATATAACACGTGAATACAAAATATAGCATATAGATAGCATATAGCATATTGCATATAGATTATATAAATGTATATACAGTATATACATGCAAATATGCTGTAGGCAGGCTATGTCTGTGTCATTATTCCAACATCATGTTCATAACATGTTACGAAATAAAAAGTTTAATACTGAAAAATGAACTTTCCTCTCTTGTCAACATTAGCCTGGTGTGAGCGCGGCACACACTCTTCAGTTGAGGAGGTGCGCGCTGTATATCACGTCACAGAAACACGTGCACTCAGTAATCGGATCAGATCGTTTACATGGTGGAATTTTTCGTTTGATCGGTTCATGAAAAGGTTTATCCCACCCCTCTCAAACCCATTACAATTTCATTCGGTTTGGCCATTTTTATTCTGATTGAGGTGTTTATATGGAGCATTTCATTCGGATTGGACTTTTAAATCATGTAAACACACCTACTGTCTGTGATCCATGTGTGCGTCAGGTCTTAAAGGGACAGCGGTTATTTATTATTCACACTACAAAAAGACAAACGATCACTGACTGCTCTTGACTGATTCACTTGTGTAACTTTAATGAATTAATCTGCATTTCATTTTTTACAATGGAAATTATCCAATGTTATTTTAAATATGATTACTTTGTTTTTTTATTCAGTTTCTCACCTGAATACTGTTAGACCTACCTGAAAAAATATTTCATTTGTATCTTTATTCTATTGCATTAATTTGTGCTATTGTCCTTATTTTATTACTGTTTACTGTTCTTTTTAAATTTAATTTGATTCAAGCTTCCTTGTGCTGTATGTAAGCTATAGCAACACAATTAGTTAGCACATTTGTGAGAGAATTGTAATGGTAATTGATGAATGTTTATATGAGAAAAAGCTTAATCATATAACGTGATCTCTCCAGAAGAAATGTTTAATTGCCTAGACTTTCAATAGCCGGACAAAAAAAGAAACTATATTAAAAATATCTATTTGCAGTATATGAAGCGTTTTTCCCCCATGGTATCGAATATCAATACTTTTTTAGGTATCGTATCGAAGTTAGAAATTTCAGTATCATGACAACACTAGAGTATAGTTCCTGCGTAATCGGCCTAGAACATCACAACTTCTCATTTCCTGTCAGTCTTAGCACACGATGAGTAACTACAGAAGAGTCGAGTTTTAAACAGGAGAAATATGGAAACTCTTTGGTCATTTTTGAGCGAGATGCTAACGGGCTAATCAGATTCAATGATCTATGCTAAGCTATACTAAAAGTGCTAGCACCAGACCCGGAGATCAGCTGAATGGATTCGGTCAAACTCAACTGTTCAACTCTAGAGGAGACGGAAAATGAGTCGAAAAATAGTGCCGTGTTCCTTTAAGATTTTTTTTAGGCTCATAATCTTCAGACTTTTCATGTCAAAAGGTCATCATTCAACTAAAACAGGCCTTGATTTGTGTGTGTGTGTGTGTGTGTGTGTGTGTGTGTGTGGAGTCATGTGACGTGACGTACCAGTAAAGCTTGTGCTCCCAGTCGCACCGCCAGTCTCCGTGGCAACCCCATCTTCACCCCACCATCAGCCAGAGCGTCCAGAGCCGTGAACGCCTGAGAGCAAACACACACCAGATCATCACTCCAGTGTAGATCAGCTGTACACACACACACACACACACACACACACACACACACACAGACAATCACTGCCGCTACTAAAGATTGCTTTTTAAATAATCTCCCTCATCAGTATCATCTGCTCAGCATCCCAGATAGTATAGAAGAACTCGATGTTGCAACAGAAACTATTGACTCTCTCTTTTGCAGTACTTTAGACACAGTTGCTCCTCTGCGCTTAAAGAAGATTAAAGAAAATAGTCCAACGCCGTGGTACAACGAGCACACCCGGGCCCTTAAAACAGCAGCCAGAAAAATGGAGCGCAGCTGGAAGAAAACAAAATTAGAGGTATTTCGTAATTCGTGGAAAGAGCACATGATCACATACAGAAAGGCTGTAAAAACTGCTAGATCTGCTTATTTCTCAACTCTCTTGGAAGAAAACAAACACAACCCAAGGTATTTATTCGATACAGTGGCTAAATTAACCAAAAATAAAGCTTCAACTTCTGATGATTGTAAACAGCACAGCAGTAATGACTTTATGAACTTCTTCACATGTAAGATTGATAATATTAGGAAAAAAATTTTAACCATGCAGCCGTCTAATACAGCATCACATCAGACAGAGCATTGTAGTGTCACTGAGGAAAAATTACACTCATTCACTGCTATAGGAGAAGAAGAATTGGCTAAACTCGTTAAATCATCAAAATCGACAACATGTATGCTCGACCCTATACCAACTAGGCTATTAAAAGAGATGCTACCAGAGGTCATAGATCCTCTTCTTAATATCATTAACTCATCTTTGTCATTAGGATATGTACCGAAAACTTTTAAGTTGGCAATTATTAAACCACTTATTAAAAAACCGCAACTTGATCCTACAGATTTAGTCAATTATAGACCAATCTCAAATCTACCCTTTCTTTCAAAAATACTTGAAAAGGCAGTGTCTTCACAATTATGTTCCTTTTTAGAAAGAAATGGTATCTGTGAGGATTTCCAGTCAGGATTTAGAGCGTATCATAGCACTGAGACTGCTCTCATCAGAGTTACACATGATTTGCTCTTATCATCCGATCGTGGCTGTATCTCTCTATTAGTGTTACTCGATCTTAGCGCTGCATTTGATACTATCGACCACAACATTCTTTTGAATAGACTCGAAAATTATGTAGGTATTAGTGGAATTGCATTATCATGGTTTAAATCATACCTATCTGACCGTTATCAGTTTGTAGCAGTAAATGAAGATATGTCACACCGATCGCAAGTTCAGTATGGAGTACCGCAAGGCTCAGTGCTAGGACCGCTACTCTTCACCCTGTACATGCTACCACTGGGAGATATCATTAGGAAGCATGGCGTTAGTTTTCATTGTTATGCTGACGATACTCAGCTCTATATTTCTTCACGCCCTAAAGAAACTTACCAATCCACAAGATTAACGGAATGCATAGCTGATATAAAACATTGGATGACTGGTAATTTCCTGCAACTCAATTCAGAAAAAACTGAATTTTTAATTATTGGACAAAAAAGCTCCACAAGTAGTAACCTAGAATACTGTCTAACACTTGATGCTGCTCTGTCAAGTCCTCGTCGTCAGTGAGGAACCTGGGTGTGCTCTTTGATACCAATCTTTCGTTTGAAAGCCACGTTTCTAGCATCTGTAAAACTGCTTTCTACCATCTTAAAAATATATCTAAATTACGGCACATGCTCTCAATGCAAAATGCTGAACAGTTAGTTCATGCGTTCATGACCTCAAGGTTAGATTATTGTAATGCTCTACTGGGTGGTTGCCCTGCTCGCTTAATAAATAAACTCCAGCTGGTCCAAAACGCAGCAGCTCGAGTTCTTACTAGAACCAGGAAGTGTGACCATATTAGCCCAGTTCTGTCAACACTGCACTGGCTGCCTATTAAATATCGCATACATTTTTAAATCTTACTTATTACTTACAAAGCACTAAATGGTTTAGCTCCCCAATACTTGAGCGAGCTCTTAACATATTATACTCCATCACGTCTACTGCGGTCTCAAAATTCTGGCCAGTTGATCATACCGAGAATATCCAAATCAACTGCAGGCGGTCGATCGTTTTCCTATTTAGCACCTAAACTCTGGAACAGTCTTCCTAACATTGTTCGGGAAGCAGACACACTCTGTCAGTTTAAATCTAGACTAAAAACACATCTCTTTACTGTGGCATACACATAAAACACTTTTTCAATGAAATGATTGTTAGGCTGCATTAACTAGGTCAGCCGGAACCGGGAACACTTCCCATAACACCTGATGTACTCGTTACATCATCAGA
>NC_137112.1:2032149-2047149 GCF_949357685.1 Gobio gobio | reverse complement strand
CAAATGCATGCAAATTAATTTCTAAATGAAAACATGACAATAAAAAAATGGACCACAGGTAAAAAAAAAAGAGCATTTCATTATCTGAACAACTTGTGGAAAAGATTATTATTATCTAAAATTATAAAAAAATATATAATTGTTAAATGAAATATGCACGAAACATAAAAATAGAAACATTGCCTTTAAGTTGATGCACTCAAATTTACAAACTGAATATAAGTAAAACTGAAAAAATAATACAAATAAATTAAACTTTAGTAGTAATATAAAAAATCATAAAAAATGACAAATGCAAAAGTTCTATAAAAAAAAAAATTTGTTTTACCTAAAATATAAAAACAAAAGCTTGTTGTTTTTGGATCTTGACAGACGCCACGTTGAACTGTGTCAGGGTTAGACATGTACAAGAACTCCAGTCTGAAGGAATATGACCCATGTAAAGGTTTTGTGTGTGTGTGTGTGTGTGTGTGTGTGTGTGTGTGTGTGTGTGTGTGTGTGTGTGTGTGTGTGTGTGTGTGTGTGTGTGTGTGTGTGTGTGTGTGTGTGTGTGTGTGTGTGTGTGTGTGTTACCTGCGGCTGTGAAACCCTTGACCAGGGCATGTGCCAGCTGACCCGCTCCAATGAAGCCCACACTCATCCTGATGATACACACACACACACACACACCTGCAGAAATACACACACACACACCTGCACAAATACACACACACACACACTGGGAATCAGAGCAATGACCTCAGCATTGATCTAGAACACAATCACAATCTGGAGAAACTAGAGGACAATAATCAATGTATTATTATTATTATTATTATTATTATTAAAACGAAATGACAGAAATCACTGTAAAATATCATTAGGTGTTTTAAGTTTGACTGTAGTAATGATTATACTATTATTACCACTACTATTACACATACTATGAGCTACATAGACACATCAAGCATATGTGTGTATAACTGCACATCTGGAGTAATGCTGTCACACACAATACAATAAAAGATGTTATTGTTATTATCCTGCAGCCTGATTACATTATCATCACCATCATCATCATCATTATTATGATGATTCTCAATATTTCCTCATCTCAGGAAACGGAGCGCGTTCTCGCCTCCGCCGGGACTCACCGTGAGCTGAGGGTCTGTTCGGTTCGGTTTATCACCGGAGAGTAAAAACACGGACCGGTGTCAACGTGGCTTCATCCCCTCCATGTGCAGCGGCACGGCGCTCTGACGGACACACGGACGCGCCAATGAGAGGCGAGATGCTGTCGCGTCAGACCAATCAGCGCGCCGGGAGAGGAGAGGGCGGGGTTTGTAACAGAGCGGTCTTATTGCATCAGTTCCTGTGGAAGAAGCGCTGGATGATGTGGGTCGGCGTGTGTGTGTGTGTGTGTGTGTGTGTGTGTGTGTGTGTGTGTGTGTGTGTGTGTGTGTGTGTGTGTGTGTGTGTGTGTGTGTGCGTGCGTGCGTGCGTGCGTGCGTGCGTGCGTGTGTGTGTTTATATAGACAGAGACACGTCACTCAACACTGACACACTTCACAATGTGTTATCTTTGAATCTGCTTCTATACAAATACGTCAAATGAAGAGAATGTTTAAAATTATATTTTTTTTTTAAATTATATAATAATTCAATAGTTTAGGAATAAAGACTTGCCTGGGTAAAACATTGTAAAAAACAGAGTTTTAGTTGTCTGATCATAAACATTTCACTAATGTTTCCCAATGGAAAGTGTATTTGAGTTTTAAGATACAATACTTTTCATATTGTGATCATTTTTATCAACCCGTAACAGAAAAACAACAGAATTTCCGTCATCATGTGAAGACTCCGACCCATTGGAACCAGGTTTAAAAACGTTTTTGTTAATTGAAGTAAAATAGAATATTAAAGGTGCAGTGTGTAAGTTTTAGCGGCATCTAGTGGTGAGGTTGTGAACTGCATCCGTCCCGCCCTCACCCCTCCCTTTCAGAGCACATAGAGAAGCTACGGTGGCCCACACAGGACAAAGATGTGTCGTGACTAGCGCTCTGTGGAGAAGTTTGTCCCTTTAGGGCTACCGTAGAAACATGGCGGCGCAAAATGGCGACTTCAGTGTTCCCGCGGTGTGTGTAGATAGAAACGGCTCATTCTAAAAGGTAATAAGAACATAACGGATCATTATGTAAGGTCTTTATTAAAACTAGTTATGTATTTTATATTGCATTTCTGTGAATAGATCTCAAGCGGCTCCTCCCGCAGTTTCTCCTGAAGCCGATACTGAAGTGCCTTAAACTGCAGTTCATGGACTGGCCACTAGAGACAGACTCCAGAAGGAGCAGAATCTCACTGAGCTCATGTTAAAATGGCCAACTTTACAGCAGAAGAACACATGTTTACAGTCTGGGACAAACTGTGCTTTTGGTCTGTACGGCTAATGTTGCCCTTCATGACGACTGTGAGGGGGGGAATGTTTTTATAACTCATTCGTTTACATTATGTAAAGCATTAAAGTTGTGCATAATTAAGGGCGTGGCCACTTTGAGTGACAGGTGGATTGCCGTTTGTCTGCTGTCTGTTAGTCATCGCCTCAGCTCCGCCCACGTCCCGCCTCTTTTCAGTTATCCGGGAGTGACGCTGCTAAGATGGCGACCCAACTTTACACTTCAGAACTGCTCATCAGATCCTATGGGTGACGTCACGAACACTACGTCCATATTTATTTGCAGTCTATGATAGATCCTCATAAATACTACACACTGCACCTTTAAATATTATACAACAGTTATTTCTGGTTCTCAAATCTGATTGGCTGAGAGCCTTTTCCAGCTGTGCGATATTCTCGTGATAACAGCACTGCGTTCACACCGGACGCGAACAGAGCGTCTGGAGCGAGTGATTTCCATGTTAAGTCAATGTAAAGACGTGTTGACGTGCGTCTGGACGTCCTGCGGCGTGATAGACGTGTTTAGCGTTGCGCGATTTCGCCTCGTTCGCGTGAAAGACACGAATCAACGTCTTGCGCGAGTGATTTTATTTGGTGCTTTTTGTGCATTAACGCGTTTGAAGAGAATTCGCGTCTGAGGCCCGAGTTGAAAAATCTGAACTTTGGCGTCTGTTTGCTCTGCGTTAACCAATCAGGAGGAGCTATTTCGCTTCAAACGCTCGCTTTATACATGCATCCAATTCCCTGTGGGTGGAGTCAAAATGTTCAAGCGTCCAACTAGATGCGATAGAAGCAAATTCGACGCTTAGTGTGAACGCAGCACAACCGCTTGTATCACTCCGCTTACGCCGACTGTTATGGCGGATGAGAAATCCACCTTCTTCTTTTACTAATACTATTGTTGTGTGTGCCGGAAGAGTTTTTAGGCGAGAATGAAGTTGTTTGGACCTCAAATATGTGATTTTCCTGTTTTATAATGTGTTCAGACTCGTTCAGAGAACAGCTTCCTCTCACACACACCTGAGCGGCTCTTACTGTATGTACAGTAGATCAGGTTTAACATGAGATATAACTCATCTGGGGTTATCAAACGGACAATCTTTGCTCTTATTAATCTAGAACATGTTCCAGAGCAAACCGCTTTGGGTTATCATAACTTTATATTCCGCTATATTTAACCCGTATGGCCTCGAGAGCGGCTTCTGTACGTTTGACTGATGTTTGCCTGTGTTTGTGTCCTATTGTCTTTTATAACGGCTGTTGTTGTTATAGTATTGTTGAATATGAATATTGTTGAATTTGAATATGCTGTATTTGGTGTTGAGAAAGGGTCCGTCAGTGATAGCAATAGTCGACTTCAGTGCCAGTTTCATTATTACAGCACAAGATGGCGGCCGAGAGCATCTTCATGAGCGCCTGCTGTAGACCTGGACGTTATTTGAGCGCTGTCACTCAGAGATATGGCTTTCCTCAGCGGACACTCAAACTGATTTATTATGATGATAGATATTCTGGACGTGGAGCTGAAGAATGATCAGGTGATGCACTCGTTTAGTCCATCTCTCTCTCTAATACTCTACAGTAATCTTCACTGAAGAGACTCCTCCGTTACTCTACAGTGATGCTCTATAAACGCAATAACACACTCGTATCCGAGCGATATGACTGTACATCAGTGACATCACTCACACACACTCTCTCACACACACACACACACACACACACACACACACACACACACACACACACACACACACACACACACACACACACACACACACACACTCGTGTCCGAGCGATATGACTGTACATCAGTGACATCACTCACACACACTCTCTCTCACACACACACACTCGTGTCCGAGCGATATGACTGTACATCAGTGACATCACTCACACACACTCTCTCACACACACACACACACACACACACACACACACACTCACACACACACACACACACACACACACACACACACACACACACACTCGTGTCCGAGCGATATGACTGTACATCAGTGACATCACTCACACACACTCTCTCTCACACACACACACACACACACACACACACACACACACACACACACACACACACACACACACACACACACACACACACACACACACACACACACACACACACACACACACACACACTCTCACACTCTCACACTCACTCACTCACTCCCTCACACACACACACACACACACACACACACACTCTCACATACTCACTCACTCACACACTCCCTCACTCACACACACACACACACACACACACACACACACACACACACACACACACACACACACACACACACACACACACACACACACACACACACACACACACTCTCACACTCACTCACTCACTCCCTCACACACACACACACACACACACACACACACACACACACACACACACACACACACACATGTTTGTTTTTGTGAAATGTGAGGACATTCCATAGGCGTAATGGTTTTTATACCGTACAAACCGTATTTTCTATCCCCTTACACTGACCCTAAACCTACCCATCACACACACACACACACACACACACACACACACACACACACACACACACACACACACACACACACACACACACTGCCCCTGCCCCTAAACCTAGCCCTCACAGGAGACTGTGCAGTTCACTTTCTGTGAAAAAAACCTCATTCTGTGATTTATAAGCATTTTGAAAAGTGAGGACATGGGGAACGTCCTCATATTTCACCCTCTTTTTGTAATACCCATGTCATTATACACATTTGTGTCCTGATATTTCACGAAAACATGCCCACACACACACACACACACACACAAACTGCCCCTGCCCCTAAACCTACCCATCACAGGAGACATTCTGCATTTTTACATTTTCAAAAAACATCACTTAGTCTGATTTATAAGATGTTTTCCTCATGGAAACCTAAAAATGTCCCCACAAGGACGAGGATTTCGGATATTGCTATCTTTGTGGGGACATTTTGTCCCCATAACGTAGGGATTAACAGTCCACACACACACACACACACACACACATATGTAATGAATCATGATCAGTTGGTTTGACAGCACTAAAATAACACTTTGTTAGACTGGAACTGAAGTTTATATTTACCGACTCAGGATTCTTGTTTTAATCCCATTAGGACTGAATTATGATTGGGATTCCGTGAGCATAACTTCAGGATTCTTTGACATGACAGTCCATTGAGTGTGTGTCTGTCACACTGATCCTCCGTCGGCTTCAGATGGATTATCAAGGAACCTCGAGTATGTTTATCTTCAGTCAGGAACGCTCGAGATTCTCTCCCTCATGAATTATATATCAAAAGATTTTCCCCACCGCCATTTACATACAAAGATTTCAGCACATGTTAACCCTGTGAAGCCTGACACATGAAATAATAGAAAATTAATCATTTAAATTTGTATTGATCCTTTAGACAAAATATGACAAAAGTTTGCATGTGTGTTTTACACAATGGCTCATATAGTGAGAATATGGAGGAAAAAACTATTCAGAGGCCAAAGATGCTGATATTAATATGGACAAAAAGATGAAATTCTGATGCTTGTAATGTAAATCAACATAAAATGCACACATTTTTTACAATAATGATTGAGAGATGAACTAATAAACCTTCCTCAAAAGGCTGATGATCATGATTTTTCTAAAATATTAAAATGTGAAAAAATTGAACCAACCGTTGGGTTTAAAATGTTAAAAATTTAACCAACCACTGGGTTTAAAATGTAAAAAAATTGAACCAACCGTTGGGTTTAAAATGTTAAAAATTTAACCAACCGTTGGGTTTAAAATGTTAAAAATTTAACCAACCGTTGGGTTTAAAATGTTAAAAATTGAACTAACCGTTGGGTTTAAAATGTGAAAAAATTTAACCAACCGTTGGGTTTAAAATGTTAAAAATTTAACCAACCATTGGGTTTAAAATGTTAAAAATTTAACCAACCGTTGGGTTTAAAATGTTAAAAATTTAACCAACCGTTGGGTTTAAAATGTAAAAAATTTAACCAACCATTGGGTTTAAAATGTTAAAAATTGAACTAACCGTTGGGTTTAAAATGTTAAAAAATTGAACCAACCGTTGGGTTTAAAATGTTAAAAATTTAACCAACCGTTGGGTTTAAAATGTGAAAAATTTAACCAACCGTTGGGTTTAAAATTTTAAAAATTTAACCAACCGTTGGGTTTAAAATGTGAAAAAATGTAACCAACCGTTGGGTTTAAAATGTAAAAAATTTAACCAACCATTGGGTTTAAAATGTTAAAAATTGAACTAACCGTTGGGTTTAAAATGTGAAAAAATTGAACCAACCGTTGGGTTTAAAATGTTAAAAATTGAACCAACCGTTGGGTTTAAAATGTGAAAAATTTAACCAACCGTTGGGTTTAAAATTTTAAAAATTTAACCAACCGTTGGGTTTAAAATGTGAAAAAATGTAACCAACCGTTGGGTTTAAAATGTTAAAAATTTAACCAACCGTTGGGTTTAAAATGAATTTAAAATTGAACTAACCGTTGGGTTTAAAATAAATTTAAAATTGAACTAACCGTTGGGTTTAAAATTAATTTAAAATTGAACCAACCGTTGGGTTTAAAATAAATTTAAAATTTAACCAACCGTTGGGTTTAAAATGAATTTAAAATTGAACTAACCGTTGGGTTTAAAATTTTAAAAATTTAACCAACCGTTGGGTTTAAAATGTGAAAAAATATAACCAACCGTTGGGTTTAAAATGTGAAAAAATGTAACCAACCGTTGGGTTTAAAATGTAAAAAATTTAACCAACCATTGGGTTTAAAATGTTAAAAATTGAACTAACCGTTGGGTTTAAAATGTGAAAAAATTGAACCAACCGTTGGGTTTAAAATGTTAAAAATTGAACCAACCGTTGGGTTTAAAATGTTAAAAATTGAACCAACCGTTGGGCTTAAAATGTTAAAAATTTAACTAACCGTTGGGTTTAAAATGTGAAAAAATTGAACCAACCGTTGGGTTTAAAATTTTAAAAATTGAACCAACCATTGGGTTTAAAATGTGAAAAAATTTAACTAACCGTTGGGTTTAAAATGTGAAAAAATTGAACCAACCATTGGGTTTAAAATGTTAAAAATTTAACCAACTGTTGGGTTTAAAAATCTAAAAAAATTAACCAACACTCTAAAAAAAAGGCTCGTAATCATAGGGGAACCTTTTTTAGTGCTATATAGCACCAATTTTGGAGCTTCAGTGGTTCTTCAGCGGTTCTTCAGAGGTGCTATATAGCACCTTAGTCAAAGAACCGGTGAAGAACCTCTGAAGAACCGCTGAAGAACCTCTGAAGAACCGCTGAAGAACCTCTGAAGAACCGCTGAAGAACCACTGAAGCACCAAAATTGGTGCTATATAGCACTAAAAAAGGTTCCCCTATGATTACGAGCCAAGAACCATTTTTGGTGCAATATAGAACCTTTTTTTTTAGAGTGAACCGTTGGGTTTAAAAATTAAAAAAATTGAACCAACTGTTGGGTTTAAAATTTAAAAAATTGAACCAACTGTTGGGTTTAAAATGTAAAAAATTTAGCTAACCGTTGGGTTTAAAATGTGAAAAAATTGAACCAACCATTGGGTTTAAAATGTTAAAAATTGAACCAACCGTTGGGTTTAAAATGTTAAAAATTGAACCAACCGTTGGGTTTAAAAATGTAAAAAATTTAACCAACTGTTGGGTTTAAATTTTTTTAAATTTAACCAACCATTGGGTTTAAAATGTTAAAAATTGAACTAACTGTTGGGTTTAAAATGTGAAAAAATTTAACCAACCGTTGGGTTTAAAATGTAAAAAATTTAACCAACCGTTGGGTTTAAAATTTTAAAAATTGAACCAACCGTTGGGTTTAAAATGTGAAAAAAATCTAACTAACCGTTGGGTTTAAAATGTGAAAAAATTGAACCAACCATTGGGTTTAAAATGTTAAAAATTGAACCAACCGTTGGGTTTAAAAATGTAAAAAATTGAACCAACTGTTGGGTTTAAAAATGTAAAAAATTGAACCAACTGTTGGGTTTAAAATTTTAAAAATTGAACCAACTGTTGGGTTTAAAATTTTAAAAATTGAACCAACTGTTGGGTTTAAAAATGTAAAAAATTTAACCAACTGTTGGGTTTAAAAATGTAAAAAATTGAACCAACTGTTGGGTTTAAAATTTTAAAAATTGAACCAACCGTTGGGTTTAAAATTTAAAAAATTTAAACAACCGTTGGGTTTAAAAATGAAAAAAAAAAAATGTTACCAACCCTTGGGTTTAAAAGACCAAAACATTTAAAGCAATCTTTGGGTTTGTCCATATGTGATCCAAACATGAGTTGAAACAACCCCGCATTTTTTAGAGTGTAGAGTTAAATATTGAGGACAATCTCATTGGAATAATTGACCAAAAAAAGATCTGTCATGTACACGAAGGTTCACTGCATCGACCAATCAGAACTCGATCATATCTGAGCATGTCATAATCATCAGAGCTTGTGTTTAGAGCAGCTGAGAGAGGAATGTGTCTGCATAGTGTTCGTGTCTGAGAGCTAAATATACACACACACACACACACACACACACACACACACACACAGCTGCTGTCTCCCTCACTGAGAGCACAGAGACAGGCATGAAGACCACGTCCGGCTTTCCTTCTCCTGTCAAGAGCGCCACTTTTACCCGTGACGTCCTCACTCGTGCCTCCTGACAGAAAGTTCGAGCGAGCCAAACTTCGCCCGTCTGCCTCTTTAAATGAGTTAATTAAAGTCCCGCGGCGTGGGCACAATGTGCCGCTCTGTGCCCGCCGGAGCGTACCAACACTCATTGGCTTTCTCCCTCAAATCCCCTCAGATTTATTAAAAATACCCAAATACATGAATCAGTTCTGTCTGAAAAGGAATCCAGGCGAAGCGTGGACGACGATTTCTGTCACCGTGATTAGACGGAGAGACGGATGCCAAATCCACAGATTGACGGTTTTTCTTAAGGGGCTCATTTGGAGAGAGAGAGAGAGAGAGAGAAAGCGCCCACACACGGTGTTTCCACTGAGCTTCTGTATTCCGCTCGTATCGCGGGCGCTGAAATGACCGCGGCGGTCGCCGGATTAAACGCTTCCACACAATAGAGTCGATAGAGCCGTGAAGCGCTCACTCTCAGCTGAAGATGTGCGGAGGTGAGGCTCTCTGATGTCACACACGAATACTAATGAACCCTCCGCACCGGCCGGTTATTAAAAATCATCCCGCATTCATGAGCGTTTGGATCAACAACGCCTCTAATTCATTAAAAGACGAGCGCTTAATGACTTTTTAATTGCAATTGATTCTTTCAGCTTGACTGGCATGTCAAAGATACGCACGAGGGAATCATCACCACAAAGAGCGAGAGGCGCATTTACCAAAATGAGTTTAAAGTCGCGGAAAATCTTTGTAACACTGATGATCTGTTAGTGGGTGGGATATATTAGGCAGCAAGTGAACATTTTGTTCTCAGAGTTGATGTGTTAGAAGCAGGGGTGCCGCTAGCAATTTTGGGCCCTATGAAAATATATGAGGTTGGGCCCCTACCACACCCATTCCGCACCAAACATACAAGCCAACCTAGCTATCCAAAATCTTTGGGCCCTATTTTAACGATCAGAGCGCATGGTCCAAATCCCCTTTTGCTAGTTTAATGATGGAAAAAATTGTCCCCTGAATTGGCACATGGTCCAAAAGGGTTGTCCCTATAGTCTCTTAATGAGTCATGGGTGTGTTTTGGGCGTAACGTGCAATAAACCAATCACTTATCTCCCTTTCCCTTTAAAAGCCAATTGCACTTGCGCCATGGCGGATTCATATTTACATGGCGGAATTTGCGAGAGGAAAGACGCGCCGGGTGTATGATAGGGTCTGCAATTTAATAATATTGACCTATTTTTGTCAGAAATGCAAAAATAAACTGTAATTTTGTTTTATTTGTAACTCTTTGGTAGATTATACATTTAGAATTTCTATTACATTACTACTAGTACTGTTACTACTAATAAAACCGATCTCTAGGGGCCCTAAAAATGCGTGGGCCCTTACACCCAGAATGTTTGGTAGACTTTATCCATTTTTGCTTTGTCTTTTTATTCAATGAAATTTTCTGGGGACCCCTTAGAACCTTCTGGAGGACTCCTGGGCTAGACGACTGGGTCAGAGCATCTCCAAAACTGCAGCTCTTGTGGGATGTTCCCGGTCTGCAGTGGTCAGTCTCTATCAAAAGTGCTCCAAGGAAGGACCAGTGGAGAACCAGCCACAGGGTCATGAAGGACCAGTGGAGAACCGGCCACAGGGTCATGAAGGACCAGTGGAGAACCGGCCACAGGGTCATGGAGGACCAGTGGAGAACCGGCCACAGGGTCATGAAGGACCAGTGGAGAACCGGCCACAGGGTCATGGAGGACCAGTGGAGAACCGGCCACAGGGTCATGGAGGACCAGTGGAGAACCGGCCACAGGGTCATGGAGGACCAGTGGAGAACCGGCCACAGGGTCATAAAGGACCAGTGGAGAACCGGCCACAGGGTCATGAAGGACCAGTGGAGAACCGGCCACAGGGTCATGAAGGAACAGTGGAGAACCGGCCACAGGGTCAAGAAGGACCAGTGGAGAACCGGCCACAGGGTCATGAAGGACCAGTGGAGAACCGGCCACAGGGTCATGAAGGACCAGTGGAGAACCGGCCACAGGGTCATGAAGGACCAGTGGAGAACCGGCCACAGGGTCATGAAGGACCAGTGGAGAACCGGCCACAGGGTCATGGAGGACCAGTGGAGAACCGGCCACAGGGTCATGAAGGACCAGTGGAGAACCGGCCACAGGGTCAAGAAGGACCAGTGGAGAACCGGCCACAGGGTCATGAAGGACCAGTGGAGAACCGGCCACAGGGTCATGAAGGACCAGTGGAGAACCGGCCACAGGGTCATGAAGGACCAGTGGAGAACCGGCCACAGGGTCATGAAGGACCAGTGGAGAACCGGCCACAGGGTCATGGAGGACCAGTGGAGAACCGGCCACAGGGTCATGAAGGACCAGTGGAGAACCGGCCACAGGGTCATGGAGGACCAGTGGAGAACCGGCCACAGGGTCATGGAGGAACAGTGGAGAACCGGCCACAGGGTCATGGTGGACCAGTGGAGAACCGGCCACAGGGTCATGAAGGACCAGTGGAGAACCGGCCACAGGGTCATGGAGGACCAGTGGAGAACCGGCCACAGGGTCATGGAGGACCAGTGGAGAACCGGCCACAGGGTCATGAAGGACAAGTGGAGAACCGGCCACAGGGTCATGAAGGACAAGTGGAGAACCGGCCACAGGGTCATGAAGGACAAGTGGAGAACCGGCCACAGGGTCATGAAGGACCAGTGGAGAACCGGCCACAGGGTCATGAAGGACAAGTGGAGAACCGGCCACAGGGTCATGGAGGACCAGTGGAGAACCGGCCACAGGGTCATGAAGGACCAGTGGAGAACCGGCCACAGGGTCATGAAGGACCAGTGGAGAACCGACCACAGGGTCATGAAGGACCAGTGGAGAACCGGCCACAGGGTCATGGAGGACCAGTGGAGAACCGGCCACAGGGTCATGGAGGACCAGTGGAGAACCGGCCACAGGGTCATGGAGGACCAGTGGAGAACCGGCCACAGGGTCATGGAGGACCAGTGGAGAACCGGCCACAGGGTCATGGAGGACCAGTGGAGAACCGGCCACAGGGTCATGGAGGACCAGTGGAGAACCGGCCACAGGGTCATGGAGGACCAGTGGAGAACCGGCCACAGGGTCATGAAGGACCAGTGGAGAACCGGCCACAGGGTCATAGAGGACCAGTGGAGAACAGATGAGCTACTGGAGCTCAAACTGCTCAAGAAGTTAATGCTGGTTCTGATAGAAAGGGCTCAGAATACACAGAGCATCTCAGTTTGTTGTGCATGGGGCGGCACAGCCGCTGACCAGTGCCCATGCTGACCCCTGACCCCTGACCCCGCCCAAAGCACCAACAGTGGCCCGTGAGCATCAGAACTGGACCACGGAGCAATGGAAGAAGGTGGCCTGGTCTGATGATCACGTGTTCTTCTACATCACGTGGATGGCCGGGTGTGTGTGTGTGGCTTACCTGGGGAACACATGGCACCAGGTGCATTATGGGAAGAAGGCGTGGCGGCGGAGGCAGTGATGTTTTGGGCAATGTTCTGCTGGGAAACCTCGGGTCCTCCATCATGTGGATGTGACTTTGACACGTCCCATCTACCTAAGCATTGTTGAGCCCATGTCCAGCTGCTCATGGAAACGGTTTTCCCTGTGGCTGTGGCTCTTTCAGCAGATAATGCGCCGCCACAAAGCACAAATGCTTCAGGAATGGTTTGAGGAGCACAACAACGAGTCTGAGTCCAAATTCCCCTGATCTCAATCCAATCGAGCATCTGTGGGATGAGCTGAACAAACAAGTCCGATCCCACCTCACAACTTAGAGGACTTAAAGGATCTGCTGCTAACATCTTGGTGCCAGATCCCACAGCACAGCTTCAGGGGTCTAGAGGAGTCCATGACACATACGTAATGTAACTCATCTTGACTGTTATGCTGTGGTTTTATAGTAGAGCTGAGAGAAGCACTGGCCGGTTGGTCGGCTTCATCTGCTCATCCTCCACTGATCCCACATGACAGGAGGTTCGCCCGCAGCCGCGTGCTCTGATTGACAGCTGTCACCGCAGATCTCACTCACACACACACACACTCACACACTGACGTTTCCCCGCTGTGAAGACGCACCGACCATAACGTGATCCGCACCGGTCAGAGGAGACGAAGAGGGAAACCCCAGCGGCGCTCGGCTCCACTGACTCTGTAGACAAAAGAGAGGCCCTGAGCGCAGACACACACACACACATACACACACACACACACACACACACACACACACACACACACACACACACACACACACACACACACACACACACACACACACACACACACACACACACACACACACACACACACACACACACACACACACACACACACACACACACACACACACTGCCCCTGCCCCTGCCCCTAAACCTACCCATCACACACACACACACACACACACACACACACACACACACACACACACACACACACACACACACACACACACACACACACACACACACACACACACACACACATACACACACACACACACTGCCCCTGCCCCTAAATCTACCCATCACACACACACACACACACACACACACACACACACACTGCCCCTAAACCTACCCATCACACACACACACATACACACACACACACACACACACACACACACACACACACACACACACACACACACACTGCCCCTGCCCCTAAATCTACCCATCACACACACACACACACACACACACACACACACACACACACACACACACACACACTGCCCCTAAACCTACCCATCACACACACACACACACACACACACACACACACACACACACACACACACACACACACACACACACACACACACACACACACACACACACACACACACACACACACACACACACACACTGCCCCTAAACCTACCCATCACACACACACACACACACACACACACACACACACACACACACACACACACACACACACACACACACACACACACACACACACACACACACACACACACACACACACACTGCCCCTAAACCTAACCCTCACAGGAGACTGTGCAGTTCACTTTCTGTGAAAAAAACCTAATTCTGTGATTTATAAGCATTTTGAAAAGTGAGGACATGGGGAACGTCCTCATATTTCTCCCTCTTTTTGTAATACCCATGTCATTATACACATTTGTGTCCTGATATTTCACAAAAACATGCCCACACACACAGACACACACACACACACACACACACACACACACACACACACACACACACACACACACACACACACACACACACACACACACACACACACACACACACACACACACACACACACACACACACACTCACACTCTCCCTCACACACACACACACACACACACACACACACACACACACACACACACACACACACACACACACACACACACACACACACACACCCACACACACTCACACTCTCCCTCACACACACACACACACACACACACACACACACACACCCACACACACTCACACTCTCCCTCACACACACACACACACACACACACACACACACACACACACACACACACACACACACACACACACACACACACACACACACACACACACACACACACACACACACACTCACACTCTCCCTCACACACACTCTCTCCCTCTCTCTCTCTGTATATACTTCATCATACTTTATACAATCCCCTGCTATAGTAAACATCATCAGTAATAAGACCAACAGAAGTCCTCATGACAGAAAACACAGAACTGGACCATCATCAGAGCCGCACACACACGGGCCACACCATCTGTCTGTGTGAGAGAGGGAGTGTGTGT
>NC_137112.1:1967414-2031949 GCF_949357685.1 Gobio gobio | reverse complement strand
GCATTCCACGCGCTGCCCCGCGTAGCGGGTATAAATACGGAAGTGGAAGTACCGCATATCGCTTTCAACTTCGGAGCTGAGCATTTCTATGTTCCTACGAAGAGTGTTTTTCAAGACTACGAGTCAAGAGAAGAAGAGAAAAACTGCCTACCTGCTTCCAGTGTCGGTGTTACGGTGCCTTGCAGTGGTGGTCGCGAGTGAAACAAACAGAAAACAAACAGCTGTTCTCACAGCTCGCTGGGCCTTTTCCTCTGAGTGCTCACAGCAGGCTTGCACCTTTGAACTGCTGTGAGCCGCGGCCATTTCCCCTGTGTGCCTCGGCACTTGCCGAAGTGTTTTTTCTTCTTCTAAAAGAGCAACATGGTTTGACCCTGAGTCTTTTTCAAGATGTCATTCAAACCCTTGTGTTTCTGGATGCCGTCGGTATCTATCTCCAGTTGACGGACACAATCGCTGTCTCACGTGTTTGGGCGTTCGGCACGCTGAGGCGGCTTTCGTGGATGACTCATGTTCGCACTGCGCGAACATGACCATCGCAGTATTACGGTCTAGGCTCCAATACCTCAAAAGGGGTGAAGTCCCATTGCGTATCCCCCGATCTAGTGGTCCTCCCGCTGCAAAGCAGAGGGCTGCTACTTTGGATGATGCCTTTGATGGAGACCTGAGGGTTACAGTGAGGGCACTCCCGCTGGGTCAACAGGCTCCTCGGGCCCCTCCCCCCTCCGCTGCGCCGGTAGAGCTTCCGGAAGAACGCGCTGGTCCTTCCCATGGGGGGCCAGCCATTACTTTCGGGGCTCCGACTGAGAATATGCTATCGATAGCTGCATCGGGGGATGAGCTAATGGACTCTGGAGATGAGGATCTGGCTGCGTTATCCCCTTCGGGTGTGGTAGCGTTGTCCGAGTCTGAACCAGTGCTCACGGCTATGCTTTCCCGGGCCGCCGCGAGTGTCAGGCTCGAGTGGAACCCTTGGTATCTGGCTAGGTCTCCCCAGGCCGTCATGCTGGCTCATCCGTACCATCAGACTCGGCTATGCAATTCAGTTCGCACGCCGGCCTCCCAAGTACAAGGGCATCCTCTTCACCTCCGTGCGGAGCAGTGACGCCCATGTCTTGCGGTCCGAGATCGATGTCCTGCTGGTGAAGGGCGTGATCGAGCCGGTTCCTCCTGCCGATATGAGGTCGGGGTTCTACAGCCCCTACTTCATTGTACCCTAGAAAGGGGGTGGGTTAAGGCCCTGCACATGCTCCCGTTCAAAATGTTAACACAGAAACGCATTTTCCAATGCATCCGTCCCCGAGATTGGTTCGCAGCGATCGACCTGAAGGACGCGTACTTTCATGTCTCTATCCTTCCTCGACACAGACCGTTCCTGCGCTTTGCGTTTGAGGGGAGGGCATATCAGTACAAAGTCTTGCCCTTCGGGCTGTCCCTGTCGCCTCGCGTCTTCACGAAAGTCGTCGAGGCAGCCATTGTTCTGCTCAGAGAACGCGGCGTTCGGATACTCAACTATTTCGATGACTGGCTCATACTGGCTCAGTCTCAGGATCAGTTGTGCGAACACAGGGACATGGTACTCAGTCACCTCAGCCTGTTGGGACTTCGGGTCAACCGAGAGAAGAGCAAACTCTGCCCCGCGCAGAGGATCTCTTATCTCGGTATGGAGCTGGATTCTGTCAGCCGGACAGCGCGCCTCACTCCAGAGCGCGTCCGGTCAGTGTTGAACTGCTTGAATACGTTCAAAGGCAGGACAGCGGTCCCACTGAAATTCTTTCAGAGGCTCCTGGGGCATATGGCATCTGCAGCCGCGGTAACGCCGCTCGGATTGCTTCATATGAGACTGCTTCAACGCTGGTTGCACGACCTAGTCCCGAGATGGGTGTGGCAGCGTGGTCAGTACCGGGTCTCAGTTACTCCTTACTGTGGCCAAACCTTCAACCCGTGGTTAGACCCCTCGTTTCTCCGGGCCAGAGTGTCCTTAGAACAGGTGTCCAGGCATGCTGTGGTCTTCACAATGCCTCATCCACGGGCTGGGGGGCCACGTACAACGGGCACGCAGTTTCGGGTCTGTGGACGGGGCCCCAACTGCGTTGGCATATCAATTGCCTAGAGTTACTGGCGGTACGTCTTGCCCTGGCCCGGTTCAAGAAACCGCTCCGGGACAAGCACGTACTGGTCCATTCGGACAGCACTGCGGCCGTTACGTACATCAACCGACAGGGTGGTCTGCGCTCCTGTTGCATGCTCCGGCTCGTCCGCCATCTCCTCCTGTGAAGTCAGAAGTTTGTGAGGTCACTTCGTGCCATTCACATCCCAGGTGCGCTGAACCAGACAGCCGACGAGCTCTCTCATCAGTCGATACCTCCGGGAGAATGGCGACTCCACCCCCGGAGCATCCAGCTGATATGGGACCACTTCGGAGTTCCACAGGTAGACCTGTTCGCTTCTCCGGAGTCGACCCATTGCCAGTTGTACTATTCCCTGACCGGGGGTACCTTAGGCACAGATGCACTGGCGCACAGCTGGCCCCGGGACCTACGCAAATATGCGTTTCCCCCAGTGAGCCTTCTCGCACAGACACTGTGCAAGGTCAGGGAGGACGAGGAGCAGGTCTTGTTAGTTGCGCCCTACTGGCCCAACCGGACCTGGTTCCCGGAACTCACACTCCTCGCGACAGCCCCTCCCTGGCCGATCCCCTTGAGGAAGGACCTTCTTTCTCAGGGGCGGGGCACTCTATGGCACCTGCGTCCAGACCTCTGGAATCTCCATGTCTGGTCCCTGGACGGGACGCGGAGGTTCTAGGTGGTCTGCCACAGGCAGTGGTAGACACCATTCCCTCTACGAGGCGCCTCTACTCTCTGAAGTGGAACCTGTTTGTTGAGTGGTGTTCTTCCCGCCGGGAAGACCCCTGGAAGTGTTCGATTAACGTTGTGCTTTCCTTCCTGCAGGATGGGCTGGAGCGAAGGCTGTCTCCCTCCACCCTCAAAGTGTTCGTTGCGGCAATAGCGGCCTATCACGATGCAGTAGACGGTAAATCCTTAGGTAAGCACGACTTAATCGTCAGGTTCCTCAGAGGTGCGAGAAGACTTAATCCTCCTCGTTCAACCTCGTTACCCTCTTGGGACTTATCCCTGGTGCTTAGAGCACTCCAGGGGCCTCCATTTGAGCCTTTGCAGTCTGTTGAGCTAAAAAACCTGTCCATGAAGACAGTTCTCCTGACGGCACTGGCCTCAATCAAGAGGGTAGGGGACCTGCATGCACTTTCGGTCGACGAATCGTGCCTAGAATTCGGGCCGGCCAACTCTCACGTTGTCCTGAGACCCCGGGCCTGGATGTGTGTCCAAGGTTCCTACCACTCCCTTTCGGGACCAGGTGGTGAACCTGCAAGCGCTGCCTTCGGAGGAGGCAGACCCAGCCCTAGCTTTATGTCCCGTCTGCACTCTCCGCCCTTACGTTGACCAGACTCAGAGCTTCAGATCCTCACAGCAGCTCTTTGTCTGTTATGGAGGCCAGCAGAAGGGAAAGGCTGTCTCCAAGCCCACTGGATAGTGGATGCCATCTTCTTGGCTTACCAGTCCCAAGACGTGCCTTGCCCGTTCGGGGTGCGAGCACACTCCACAAGGAGCGTAGCTTCATCCTGGGCGCTGGCTCAAGGCGCCTCGCTGACAGATATTTGTAGAGCTGCGGGCTGGGCGACACCTAACACGTTCGCTAGATTTTATAGCCTCCGTGTAGAGCCGGTATCTTCCCGCATCCTCGCCCCCAGTGGCCAGTAGCACTAAGTACCTGTTCTAGTGTCGGCTTGCAACGCCACTCCCGCCCTCTGGGCCGGATACGTGTGTCTATTCGCTCCAGTTGTGTTCCCCGGAAACGGCTAACCCTGTGAGTTCCTCCGTCACCCCTTCGGTGTCAGACGTTGCAGCCATCTGGCGCCAGGCCTACACCCGTATGCTTGTGGAACGTGTGTGTAGGCTGGGTTCCATATGTTGCGGTCCCCTCACGGCTACCCCATATATGTATTCTCCACGGTATCTGCTACCCCAATGGGCTAGCCCCGTGTCTTTCCCTGGACTGAGCCCGCTCTGTCGTCTCTGGGCGTGTTCTTTCCCCCCTGGGACCAGTTTGGATCCACCCCAGAGACTTCCATATGTTGTACTACCCTGATAGGTTAGTCCTTATGTGTATTTCCACCTCTCCTTCCATTGGAGGACGTGGCTCCGCAGCGTACCATCTCCTGAGGCGGGCACGCTTTCCCAGCGTTATCCAATAGTCACGCTGAGTGATTGTCCTTCCCTGCCAGGAGCCCTGACTCCCACTCTAACATAGGAGTGGTCCAGCGAGCTCTGGCGTGTTGGTAGGGATCCCAATTCGTCAGTCAGTTCCGACATACGTCGAACGTGACAGACTGAAAGGGAACGTCTAGGTTACGTATGTAACACTCGTTCCCTGAAGGAGGGAAAAGAGACGTACGTCCCGTCGCCAGGTGCTGTGCTTCAGCTGAAGGCCCGAGCCACTTATCTCGGCTCCTCAGTTGAAAACGATATGCGGTACTTCCACTTCCGTATTTATACCCGCAACGCGGGGCGGTGCGTGGAATGCGTGACCGCATGCCAATGTTTATTGGCTTGTTTCTATACACTCGAAGTAGATTGGTCTCTGAAACCAGATCCCAATTCGTCGGTCAGTTTCGACGTACGTCTCCGTTCCCTCCTTCAGGGAATGAGGGTTACATACGTAACCGAGACGTTTTCTTCACATCCTTCATCACGTAATTATAGAATTAGATCTCTCTTTCAAAAGGAGCTTGTAACAATTTCAATATGTGGCGTCTTATTGGAAGAATTTGGTTGATCATATTGATTGGAAAAAAGTATGGACTCTGCCTTTGAAATGCATAATCACGAACAAGGTTAGAGAAATTTCATTCAAATTATAACACAAATTTTACCCCGGTGAAGTTTGTTTTAAAGGTTTAAGTCAGATATAGACACAAGTTGTTCTTTCTGTGGTGCTCCTGATGAAACTGCTCTTCATATTTTCTGGGATTGTCCTCACACAAAACTATTTTGGGACGATTTCTCTAAATGTATTCACTGCAATGTGTTTACGGCTTTCTCTTTGTTTTTAAAGGATGTACTGTTTGGCTTCTTGAATACACAAAAAGCTCAAATTAATGAAAACTTTATTATTAATTAATCTATTATTGCTCCTTGCAAACTTTCACATTCACCGCAGAAAATGTATTAATAAAAATCCTTTATTCATTGTTTTTACAAAAGAGGTCCAACATTACATCCAACATATTTCATCATCTAAGAATCTTAAAGCTCTTAAGACAAATTTGTTTCAACCTTTTCATTTATTTCATTAAAGTTTTCTGGTCTGTTTTATGGGCCCTATGTATGTGCGAATTATGTTTTACTTTTATTATTATTTAATTGTAAGTAACCTTTGCAATTTTGCTATGTTCTTGTATTTCTGATACCTTGGCATTTAATAAAATGTTGGTGCATTCAAGTCCTCCTGGGATTTTCATATTTACGAGGTGAGAGGTCGTGTTTATGACATTATGTGCGTTCAACTCTCTTTGGTCGGAGCAAGATGGCGGTGTACCTTCTTTTAATGAATCTCACGAAAATACAGCAAGGTTTGTGAACTCTGCTTATAGAAAATGAAGAACAAAGAATGTGCATCAGGTGAGTTTTAATCTTTTACGTTTTGAATTCATCTATGAAGCCACTGTAAACTGTATCATTATATATTAGGCTAATTGTTATATTACAATGCTGGCTTACTTTGTTGTAAATGACAAATCCTGACAGTGTCACGGCTAAATACCGTTATATTCAACTACAGATGTTGCATCCATTGATTGAGCCATGTTTCTCACTGACACGCCTCCAACTCGTTCAGGGGTGCTTTTCCCGAAAGCTTTGTTAGCCAACTATGGTCGCTAGTTCCGTCGTTATCAGTATAGTTCAACGAGTCAGTGCCCTGAAACCATAGTTCCAACGGACATTCGCAAACAGCATCGCAAAGTTGCGTGGTTGGAACGAAAGCTCTCGACCTGTGGTTAGAAGCATAGTTTCTCGTTTGCATAACATGTGGACTTAATAAATCCTTCTCTTGAGCAAAATAAGCAAGCTGACATACAGAACAATCTATATCTTTTATTTAGAATACAATACAAATGTAATTTACGTCTTTTAGTTTGTCAAGAGATTTAAAGCACTGTTTTTTAAGATTGCGCATGTGCGGACGTGCTCTAGTACGTAAGGACGAGCCAATGATTGAATCTGGAAATAAAGCAAAATAACTGAGAAAAATGTATTAATTAAATTAAATTTATAATTAAAAATTAGTCCTCAGATGCCATGTTCATAATTTATAGCAAAAAATCTAGCTTTAATTCAACCTTAAACGGATTCATTAAAAGAAGTCATTACTCCACTACCTGCGTGACATCATTAACCAACGTGGTTGGACGACAAATTTGCGACAATACGGTTTCAGGAAACAGTCGTCAGTAGCTAGTTGATTTCTTCAACGATATATCGTACTATGGTAGTTAAGCAGTGAGCTACGTCGTTTGGAAACACACCCCAGATTGGGGCTTAAAGAAAATCCCGAACTTCCCACTGGTATTTACGACTTCGTGGTGGCGTTCATGTGTAAATACGATCTTGACGACATGACTTGAACGCACACTCCGAACCAATTGATTCGAAAAAGAAGATTCGTCAAGCTTTGAAGCTTCATGAAGCAGTGTTTTGAAATTGCCATCCCTACGTTTTGCTACGGTTTCCGGGTTGAACGTCCTGTTTCCTGCAAACGGTGTGTAATCGGTTTGAGATGCGTTTTCTCTTGTTTGGCTTTGTGCAAAATACATTTTTGACACCCCATACATTTTTAAGAATTTTAAATAAAATAAACCACTTTTATGATTCATTTTCACACAAAATCTGTTGCTCCATAAATGTTCAATACAAACATATATATTTTCTGTAAATCGAAAAAAAAGAGCAAATTTTCTTAAGGTGTGCCTTTAGACAGATTTCAACAGGCTCTGAAAACTATTAAAAAAGAACACAAATAATGGCCTTCTCATAGTTGCAAGCAACTCTTGCGTCATCAGAAGAGGATATTCAGCGCACCACACTTTCAGTTCCCCTTTAAAAAAAGTTTTGCAACATTTCTGGGGCTGAACACAGCTCAGGTTTCTCATGTGTGTATAGTTTAGCTCCTTCAGTTCCAGCACTGTCTGCCTGAAGAAAAGCAGTCGAGGACAACCCTTCAGCACTGATGTCAGGGGTTTCATTTACTAAAGAGATCCAACATAACCCAAATATCCTGGACCTGCAGAACTCCACGTTTTAGGGAAGATCAGGTAACATTTGAACTTTGTTCTTATTAGTGCTACCACTGTACAGATGTAATCCTTTTCTTGTTTAGCGTCTGTAACAAATGTCTCTTAAAATGTGCTTATGGTACTGATGCTTATGGTACAGTGCTTTCACTTCTGAAACATATTAAATCAGGGGTGTCCAAACTTTTTTAAAAGGGGGCCAGATGCGATGTTGTGGACACACCCGGGGGCCGGGGCCGGTACGCGCTGGTACTCAGTACCGCCACTTCCAAATATGGATCTTGAGCATCAGTGTTGGGCACGTTACTTTAAAAAAGTAATTAGTTATAGTTACTAGTTACTTCTTACAAATAGTAACTGAGTTAGTAACTGAGTTACATCATTATAAAAGTAACTAATTACCAGGGAAAGTAACTACTGTGTTACTTTTTTCTTTCTTTCAAATGTTCAAATATGTCAAATTGGGATGCCCCCAATTTTAAATATGTTAAATGAATGAATTGGACACTAAATAGAATAAATTGCTATTATAAAACATTGTACATTAAATGTACACTATTGTAATGTTGCTGTGGGACAACGTGAGAGACACCTATCAAATTCAATACATTATTGTAAATATTATCAGTAGTATCACTACTATAGTTTAAATATTGTGTAAATAGTAGCAGTACTTCTTTACTACTCCTCTGGTAGCTCACGTTATCACCTGGGTTTTTAGCCACTAATGTTGTGGCTGTGATGATGTGAGGCTTCATTAGATTAGAATTACTTGCCACCGACGTGGATAGACTCTTTCTTCCTGGGCATAAGTTGCACGTTACATAAACATTTGTACCTTTCACCTCAACGAGGGAAAAGTAGCGCTTATACTTCCAGTTTGCGAAAACTACCTTTGAAGTCGTTGGACTTGCCATCGCTGACTGTGCATATGCGTGTGCGTCATAGTGTGTGTGTGTGTGTGTGTGTGTGTGTGTGTGTGTGTGTGTGCGTGAACTCAACCTATCAACCTCAACCTTGTCTCACACCCACCAATCATCATCAGTTATGTGTACCACCCAACCCACCCCCAACACGCATGGCTGGCGCGCGCACACACACACACACACACACACACGTTGCAGGTCCGACTGACAGAGAGCCTGTTCGGATGAAACCGCTTCAGTGAGCTCAATTATAGTAACGCCGCATTTTTTTTCCTCAGTAACGCTAACGGCGTTGTAACGGAAGAAACAGTAATTCGTTTGATTACTCGTTACTGAAAAAAGTAATTCCGTTAGTAACGCCGTTTATCTATAACGCCGTTATTCCCAACACTGTTGAGCATACCGCCACCTCTCCGTGCGCCCAGAACGTGCTTTTAGCGTACCGGTACGCTCATTTGCGAACAGAGACTACATTACCCATACACCCTTGAGTTTTACAAGTGAAAAGTGCATGCGTCGCTTTTGCCGCTGTTTTGACTTTTCTGTCTTTATGATTTACCTACTCATTTTTTTCTATAAAATGAGTCACATATTTATAAGAAATGGCTTAAATTATAAATGTAGGTCTTCTTTATCACTTAAACAGATATAATAGATATTAAAAATACTATTGTAACCGAGCTTTTGTATCGGGTTCGCCTAAACACTTTCACATGAAAAAAAAATGAAAACGAGACTTAGATTAACAGTGCACTTTTAATTCTCCCACATCTTTACCACATGTTCTCCAGGGACCAACAGTAACCTCCTGCGCATGCCCATCCCTCTCTTGCCTACGGCAAGTCCCTAAGGACAGAATGTATTACACACACATAAATGTAACATCCCTATAACCTTAACTTTGACAGAGAATTTATTCTGTTACACTATTTTGTATTTTACACACCTTTTTATTGATATATGCATTCAATTTTATCATGTCCTCAGTGAAAAGTAATCAACTTCCACAAGAACTATATATTTTTTGCTATCTGGTTTATATATAAACCATGAAATGATAAAAATCTCATAATATTTTAGATTATGTTATAGAATAGGCTAAACTACCTCTAGTTATACATATAAAGCATATGAAACTATAGTTATTTTTTTTACAATTGTCTTCATTTACTGTCATCTTCCACCCTGTTAGTATGTATTTCTCGACTTCCAAAAAAAACGCAATTTCATTGAGACAATTTTCAGGAAATTACATAATTCGTTTTTCCTGCTGGAATTCAACTGTACAAAATTAAGCTTTCACCTCTACCTTTTTTTTGTTGTTTTTGAAATGTTATCCTGCTTGTCCAACTCTTAAAGTTCACCCTGTTAGGCTCTGTTATGAAGAATGTTTGTCTGGTCAAAAAAATGTAAAAACATATCTGACATAGTTATAAAAGTTCTGTTTATCTGTAGAAGGTTAGCTAGCTAAATGTTGATCCCTCAAAGAGCTACGGCTAACTTATCTTAAAATTTTCCACCCTGTTGATTCCACCCTGTTAGATCTATAAACCTAACAGGGTGGAAATTATAATAGAATAAATCGTATTTAGTGTATATTGCAAATTCTATAAACACATATATGCATATAAATATTATATATAAAACCATGTTATATAGGTGCAGTGCCACACATTACTGATGGCAAATCATGCAGGACAATGAGGGAAAACTCATCCACTGTTATGGTCTTCCACCCTGTTAGGCCAGTCATTTTTAAATAATAATTTGACAGCAAAGTTAAATGTTTTGCATACTTATGTTTTATTTTGGGAGGTGAGGATCATTAACAGCATATACAATATATGTTTTTTAACACATTTTTTTTATTATTTACCATCCTGTTGGCAAAAATGGGTACAAAAAGTACCTGTTCTTAATAATCAAGACATTCTATTCATCAATAATAGTTTTGTTATTGTTTCAAGAATTTAAAAAAAATACCATGATGGCATAAGGGACATATACTATCCAAGAAAAACTTGTTATTGTTTAACATTTACATTATTAATATTTTGTGATAACTATGTATATGTCCCTAACAGGGTGGAACACCTTCACGGCCCGTGTCTGAACAATGAATCTACCCATAATTATTATTTTTTTAGTCCCTGAGCTTGACCAATATGTATTCCGACTAGTTAAACATGTCACCATTTTGGTAGAATGCTAAAAACATGAAAATCATGTACTTTTTTCCCCATCATTTATGAAGCCAAAATGTTACCGCATACCAGGAATGACCCAGCTATAGTTTCTAACTGTGTTGCTATTTGATTTAGAAAAAAGAAAGACAAAAGTGAACATTGGCCTGCATGGTAGCCTAATGAGGTGCCGTCAATGGTCTTGCTTTGTAAATAAACCCTTATTGTAACAAATGATATATTTACACAATTACAAGAACTATATGTTAGTTCTAAGGCTGAGAACAAGTTAGAAGAGCTTTAAAATACGGACCTTCTTGAATTATTGACTAAACAATCCCCCCATAACCACGCCCCCAACAAAGCCCCGCCCCCTCTGGTGAGTACCGGCACTTTATTTTTTCCACTTCAAGCACTGCTTTTACTAAGGAAAATTACATAATTTTTCTTGATTTCTGGGTAAAAAAATCTAAATGAATAGAGTTTTTGCTTAAAACAAGCAAATTATCTGCCAATGGGGTAAATAAAAATAATCTTGTTTCTGTTTACGACAGAAAGAAGAAACAAGATTGCAAACAGAAACAATATTATTTTTATTAACAATATTATTTTTATTACCCCATTGGCAGATATATTGGCTTGTTTTAAGCAAAAACTCACTTCAATTTCATTTTATTTTCCAGAAAACAAGAAAAAATATCTTATATCATTTAACAGTATAAATGCATCTTTATTAAAAAATTTGTTTAGATATATTTAGACTAGAAACAAGCCAAAAAACAAAAAGAAATTTTGCAGTGCACACATGGCTCCTCACTGCATGGTAAAAAGTTAAAAATATTATTTCTATATCTAGAATGGCTTTATGGTCTATAAACATATAAATACAAATGCACAACTGCAAGCTTATGACAAAAATAGTCTTTAATTTGGCCTTTATTACTCATTTAATACATGTCTACATTACAAATAAAATAAAATGAGATGTTAACCTACATTTCTGACAAATTACCACGGTTACAGTTAGTGTTACACAGTAAAGCCATGATAAATGTTGGTGAATTGTTGTTTGAAAAGTATTTTAACTGGATGGGCTCAGTGGTTCTCCTGATTTGCACGTTAGTGTTGTTGATTAAGTCAGCGCTGTTTAACTGGTTTTAAACTAAATTAATTCAGAGAGAGATTTGCAGCTTCTACCAGAGACCTCTGTGCCGAACTCGAACGCTTCTCACGGGCTGTTTAGTGGTCGCGTGATCGAGACACTCAGCAAGTAAACACATTTGTTCAGATTCAGAGCTTGCGAGTTGCACTGCTCACCATAGCCCGCACAAGCAGCGCTGTTCGTTCCGCTTTTGGTGCTGTTTCCCTGGCCTAAAATCTAGTACTGCCACCTTGCATTGACATTGTGAAAATGCACGATTTGTAAATTATGTCTGGTGGGCCACATATAATATATTTTAATAGACACGCTGCGGGCCGTTTGAAATTCATCCCCGGGCCGCATTTGGCCCGCGGGCCGGACTTTGGACACCCCTGTATTAAATGATTCCCGTATCTTAAAAGCTTTGCATTTTTCTTCAGTTATTGTAGGCTATTTTCTAAATTCTCTAATTATAGTAGAGATTGTTTGTCGAAGTTGTTCCTTTTCGAAAGGGAACTCACGCTGCGTCAGCTGACGCTTCGGGGAACGCCTCCAGCGTGACAGGTGTCTGAACTACTATCGAATCACGGCAATCCTATTGACCGGCGACAGCCTATGATGTCATCAAGGTGCGACCAGGAAGTATATAAGGGCATCTTGCAAACATGTCACCACTTTTTCGTCTTCAGGGACTGTTCTGTCTGAATGCTTCGTGTTAAGGTGATCCAAATTCATTATTGTATACACACAAGCCGTGTGTTTTTCTGCCTGGGTTAAGAGCATGCACAGTCAGCTCTTATGGAGCTGTTTGTTTGTATAATGTGAGCGTTTGTCAATCTGAGATCGCTCCGCTCTCGTCTGATTCTCTTCCTGATGGAAGAGGGTTTGGCATCCGAGGCTGATGATGCGGTCCCACTCATGCCGAGGCTGAGCGCGGACGCACATCACAGGTTTCTCGGATAGAGCTTGCTGATCATCACGGGAAGGCGTTCTTCCCTCTGACGATCTGGCGGCTGACGAGACTGATCTGCAAGTGCTCTTGGGATGGCGATGAGAAGGGAGATTAATCTTCTCAGCCACCCCGACTGTGTATGCTGAGCAGATGAATGTTATGAAACGTGCTGCAGGCGGGCTGTGGCTGCCATGTTGCCGCATTAGAGGAGAGATTGCTCGTGTTAGATTAAACAATCAATTTCTCCCCAGCCATAAATCATCGGCTCAGTTGGGCTTTCGTTCCTTCCTGATCTTCCTTTAGATTGAGAGGGCAGTGGAATAACCCATGTTCGGCTCATGTTCACAGACATCAGCGGTATGACATCAGCGGTATGACATCAGCGGTATGACATCAGCGGTATGTTGCTGATGTAGGGAGGATGAGACAATATGGGTATGTGTCGTCGCCACCGATTAACGCTATGTTTGCAATCTCGCATATGGGTGGGCGAGGACACTGAGAGCTCCAACCCTGCCACCGAAATGATGTGTCACTTTAATGGTAGGGCATATAATTCAGGTTGGTGCTGTGCAGAATTGATAGCGACTTAGCCAGTGGCGGGGTTTAGGCCATCTTTCGTTCAAATATGAAGAGATTGTATGCATAGCTCAACCCCGTCCCCCAGGGCTAGTTTCTTTTAAGAGAAAATTCCAGGATTTGCGAAACAAAGTAGTGAAAGAATTAAGGTAGGCCAAAGCTGATTATTTTATTAAATTAATTAATGATTCCAAAGGAAATAGTAAATTAATTTGGAAAATTGTTGATTTATTTATTACAAAGAAAGAGAATAAATCAGTTCAAAATTGGGTTATAAAGGACCGATCGAGATTAACAGAAAATAAAGAACAAATAGCTACAATTTTAAATTCATTCTTTATGGATTCTGTACAGTGTCTTGCCAGAAAATGTGGTGCTGGATCAGGAGTACTAGAACATATAAACAATGAAACTCCTGTTTTCACAATTGAAAATGTTTCAGAATCTACTGTAATGAAAATATTTGATAATCTAAAAGGATCTAGGTCCAAAGATGTCTATGATATTTATGCAAATTTTTAAAAACCTTATAAATCATCTTTTTGCAGACCTTTAACACACCTGATAAATCTGTCAATAACAAACTCATATTTTCCATCTTGCTGGAAGGCGGCAGTAGTGACACCGATCTTTAAAGCAGGTGATAGGACTCTTCCATCAAATTATAGACCAATAAGTATCCTTCCAATAGCATCGAAAATTGCTGAAAGGGTAGTTTGTGACCAACTAGTTTCTTATTTAAATGAAAGTAAAGTCAATTTACACCCACTGCAATTTGGTTTTCAAAAGAGTAATTCTACCGAAACAGCTAATTGTTTTTTTGTTGAACAAATTAAAAGTCAACTTGATAAAGGTGGTGTTGTTGGAGTTGTGTTTTTAGATCTTGCAAAGGCATTTGACACAGTTAATCATAACTGTTTAATCTACAAACTTCACAATTTTAATTTCTCTGCTACTGCTTTGACCCGGATGAAATCATACTTGACTGATAGGATACAATGTACTAGAGTTGCTGATAAGTGCTCTTCTTTTGCTAACTGTATTACAGGGGTCCCTCAAGGATCTATTTTAGGACCTATTTTATTTAGTATTTATATTAATGATCTCCCTCAAGTATGGTCTGGTGTTAACATTTTAATGTATGCAGATGACACTGTGCTTTTTACCCTCAAAATTCTACAAACAATACCCCATAATGACAACATGAAAGAGGTTTGTTTGAAATATTTGCAAATTTATTAAAAACTAAAAAACAAAAACAAAATCTCACGTACAGAAGTGTAATAATTTCACTTTCGTCCATCCAAGGACGTTAAGTAAGGTAGTGATTGGTACTCACGTCACCGCTGACGTTGTGATTTTGGATCACCTGTCACTTAAGGTGTGGTTATGAGTACATCAGATGACCACCTTCCCCCTCTCTTAGTTTGGGACACTAGTCAAGGTCTTTTACCTTGGCTCTATGAGAAAACTCCAAACAGGAGCTGGTCAATCATTTTAGATTGAATGTAAAGTACGGAGAGTTGGTCAGCTGATTTATCTGAGAGATTGGTGAGATTTCTAACTTGTAGAGCCTTTTCTGTATTATCAGCACAAGTAAGACACAATTGTAATAAAATAGATTTTATTAACAAAAGATAAACAAGAATAACTAACACAACTACTAAGTGAATACAATGAATGCTAAAGGAATAAAGTGCATAAGATGCATTGAGTGTGGCTATGGAAGAGTTGCGTTATCTTATGGAAAGATAAACTGTTGTTTCTCTGAAAATAAGGTAAAGAACATTATTATGCATCAAACAAATAAATGAAAGATTATTTGTTATTAACTAGCATCAGTTATATTACCTCTAATGTAAATTAGAAAATCATATACTGATAATATACAACAATGCCAAGGTCTCTAGAAAGAGTTTTGGTTAAGTGATATTTACGTTCCACTTGGTAGAGTAAGCAGTCCGATGGCGGTGACTTCTTCCACTGGTTGTGCTGGGTGACAATGCAGTGGGAAAGGAGCTGGAATCCGTTTCAACAGCCTTGAACACGAAGATCTGTGGGATGCTGATCTCCTGGAGCATCAAAGGGTCCTAAAATCTGGAACACGCAGATGAGGCCCTGAAGTAGGTGCAGAAGGTCCTTAATCTGGAACACGCAGACGGAGGAACCTTGAAGTGAAGGTTTGCTCTCCTGAGCTTAACCTTGTTGCAAATGTCTTCTGACTCTGTGGGTCAGACACTCAGGACTTGGTCAATCCGCTCTGGTCTCTCTGGCATGGAGACTCGGGATGTGCTGTAGTCGTCTCGCTGGACTAAAACTCTGAACGTAGAGTTTGTTAATGTCTCTTTCCTCACAGGCTGGAGGCTCAGAACGTGGTCGTTTCTGTTGCTGCCTCAAAAGCTGTAGACTCAGATCCTCTGATCTTTTGTTGTCTCTCTGGATTAACCAGAGACTCAGAACTTGGTGATCTGTTTCAGTTTCATCCTTGCAGGACTCAGACTCAGAACTTGGTGAACTGTTTGTCTCTCTCAAGGAGAAACTCAGAACTTGGTTGCTCTGTCATAGTCTCATCCTCACGGGGAGACTCAGAACAAGGTGTCAGTTGAAAGGGTACCTTTATCCTTTTCCGAATAGGAGGAGATTGCAATTTGGCGCTTCTCCATTCCAGTGTTGCGATTGGCTGCTGGCATCAGAGGGGGTCCACAGTGTGGCCCACCCTTCTTTCCCCTGTGGAACTCATTTGCATACTGTACATAGTTAGAAGTCTTTAAAGTGTCTTTAAAGTTTACCAATGCATTTCTCACTTTCCAAACCACCATCAGAATACCCTTGGCAATATTCTAAACAAATAGACACCAAACATGATGGAAAAAGATTGAAATGTCATACATTCATTCATTTGTTCATTAACAGCTGAATCTGTGTAAGATGAGAATACTTCTTTCTCTGAATAAGTATGAAATGGATGTGTGTAGTTTATATCAGTCTTAAGGTTTCCAAACAAAGTTATGAATGGATTTGGATGGATCATTGTGGTCTTTCTTTCACCCACTACTGCTAAGGTCCTGTGGAATTTGTATGGCAGTCACAAACAGGCCATTAGGGATTTGGGTGAAGGGCAGAAACTGCATGTGGACCAATGAGATGTCCTGTCCTTCCTGGTCTCGTTACCAGAGTAGTTACCAGTCTTCTTGGCCTCTAAGAGGTGTCTGGCTGTTCTCCAATCATCTTTATCTGATGGCGTTGGGCAGGTTGTTTGTGTCAGTCCACCAAGATCCAATCAAAATGTAGCAAACCTTTGTCCACTGTTATGGACAGAGAGTGGCCCAGCCATAAACTGGGCCCTTGAGTGTGCTGTCTGCTACAGAAGTATTCAGGTTTTGGCTTTGCCCCGTCTTTAAGCTGAAACTATACTTCTTTTGACTGGTACACGCACACAAGTGTTCAACGCATGCGCAGTTTTGAGCAATCTCTCTCCTCGACTCACAAACCATACACGCTGACCCTTGCGTACACGTAAAAAATGAAGTATACTTTGGCTTTATATGCTGCGTTCCACTCCACTTTTAAACACACACTTGTGAACTTCCCTGAGCACTTCCCCTCGGAGGAATCCCTGCCACCATTTTCTCCCCAAAGACATGTAAATATTCCTGTTTTATAGTCTAATTGTCGTATTTCTTTTCTTGCACAGAATGAGCCGGGACCCGAGTCATTACAGTATGTCAAACTTGTTGTTTTAATAAAAACATATTCATTTTAGTTGTAACATGACTTAACTAGATAATGGCTAATGAACCTACAGTATGTTAGTATGTTATTCATCACCTTGTTAAGTTTTAGTTTTGTTATTTAAAGTTTTTCTCTGCTCCTCAAGTTAGGCTTCTATAATTTGTGAATACTAAGTGGTGAATTTGAAGATATTTTATCCTAGAAACACAGCAGAAACATATTTATAGCCAATCAAATTGTTTTATATTGCCTACATTTTTTTCTCTTGTAATTTTTAGAGATTCGCAGCAACAAAAAACATTCGAGATCTCACACTGGGCCGTATGTCAGAACCGCAGCTCGGAGTGGAGGTCATGTGACCGCACCTGTACTCACTAACAGTACAATAACAGGCGATGTCCACATCACACATAATGCACCTGGTAAGATATATATATATATATATATATATATATATATATATATATATATATATATATATATATATATATATACACACACACAGTGCCGGTCAAAAGTTTAGAAATATTACTATTTTTAATGTTTTTGAAGTGTCTTATGCTCACCAAGGCTGCATTTATTCAGTCAAAAATACAGAAAACACAGTAATATTGTGAAATATTATTACAATTGTACTTTTATTCCTGTGATCAAAGCTGAATTGATCATCATTACTCCAGTCTTCAGTGTCACATGATCCACATGAGTGTCAAATACACTCCTTCAGGATTCACACAAGTTTCAGAAAGTGTTTTTTCGAGTATGGCCAGGGCGGGAAATTAACTTTTTTGCCACAGTGGCTGGTGGATGCCCAGGTTTACCAGCCACTTTTTCCAGAATTCAAATTTATAAAAGAAAGTGCACTAGTGTATTTTGAATTGCTTCAATACATTCTTTTTTTATTATTAATACATATTAACGTAGTCCCGAAAAGGTCTGCCCTTTTTGCCGACCGCATGGACGTTTCTGAGTAGAGTTCTCATTAGTGTAAATTATGTGTGTTAAACTCACAGCACATGCAGTGATGGAGCGCAGCATCTGAACAGAACCGCTCTGAGACGCCAGTCATGAGCTGCTCTCACAAACACTGCGCTTTGCTTGACTATTTCTTTTCATTTTTAATTGTTTAGGACATTTCAAGCTTTCTATACACATATTTCTCATGTCTGTGAGGCTGAGTTTGGGTTTATTTATGAGACGTGTTCAAGAGCCATGCAAGTGATTGCGCCAGCACCTCCAAGTCACGATTATTGTCTGCTATAGTCTATTTGCTTCTTTATTAAATCTAGCCAATTGGCTGATGAAACATTTATTAAAATTAAGATACAATTTATAAAAAACGAAATTCACTTTAAAGAAAGGCTTTCTTCAAAACAACTTAACCCCCTCGAGTCGGCGGTTGTGTCCTCGTGATCGACTCCAAAGAGTGATCAGTGCCAAAGAGACTCAAATAACTCTGTCAATTTGTATCATTCAGGCAAGTGTTATACATCATTATAATTTGTTAAGTTAAATTTTTTGTGTACAGTCACAATAAAAACAAAATGTTGTGCTTTTTGCTAAATAAAGAAAACAAACATGATGTGCAATCTTCAGCCTCTCTGTAATTGATGTCTAATCTGATTCTCTTCAGCTTAGTGAAAACTTATCACACGAACATGAGACGTATGTCTAAAAAAACTTTGAAATGTCAGGTTTTAAATAATGTAAATCAAAACGAAAACAAATATTCTGTGTTTATGTAATCCGTTTGAAAAGAGAGACATGTCCATCGTTCTAGAGCGTCTCATTATCCGGTAACGTGACCACGCCCACGGAGTGCAAGCTCTTTCAGATTCAATTACTGAGGTGATCCAGAGTCGACGCAACTCAAGTGAAGGAGGAATAATCCTGGAATAATTTACCTCATGAAAAGCTGTTCATTTCTGAGAGCAATGAATTCAGCTGCTGATTGTAAGGTAGGCTAAGTTTATTCTGTTAGCATCTGCGAATATTAAACGCAAAAAGACTGTTTAAATATGAATCCTGCAGCACCATAAAATGTACATCATAGACACAAGACTGTGTCAACCTGAAGTCACACTATACTATTTAAAATCATAATTGCATTGCATCATGTTTTAAATCCCAAATATTTTACTTATAACATTCATCATAACCAATTATTCAGTTATTTGTATTTATTTGTAGCGAAGGGCTACCTGAAGATTTTTAGGGCTAGTTTAGATCGCAGTGAACCAGGTGTGCCGGTCAGAACACCACAGAGTGAAGGGTCAATTTGACTGATTTATTAACACTGGTATAAAGAGATCAACAGCAGAGGGTGGAGTCAGCCTTTACATAAACATGAATACATAGCAAAGAGGAATAGGACTGCCGTGGACTGTGAAGGGCTTAGGTGTTAGAGTCAAGAGGGATTCCTTTGCAGCGTTCAGAGGGAATGGATCCCGGTAGCTTAATCAGAGCTTGGGGATAATTGCAGAGAATTATGCGATGGTTGGCACAATGTGTGAGCAGGTTAAGCACATTTAGCTGAGAAACCTGAGGTACAGTCAGCGTGTCCTATCTCCATCAGAATGGATTTGGTTCGTAAGGGGCTGGGTGCTTATCAGCTGGCATATACTTGGCTGGTATGGTTGTGGATGTGGATGTGCATGTGTGTGTGGTTTCTCTGCAACACACAAAGAGCAGTATTCTAATACACAAGTTTTTGAGCCGTTTCCGCTCAACATCGTAAACTCCTCCCATCGATGCAATCGACTTCCGTTCTGGCGGGCTGGGTTTGTTTCGCTAGCTGGATCCGTTGTGCCGACAAAGCACTGATATCGCAGTTACAAAGAGGATATAACGTTAAACAATTACAACATGAAGAAAAGTGGCTCGGGAACGACGTGTGCGGTAGTAGACGTGCTCCCTCTCAGTCGTGTGTCTTAATTTGGCGTTATTATTGGAAACCATGGTAAACCGTTGCTGCATTGTGGGGTGTAACACTGCATCACATAATCGCCATGGGAAAAAGGTCGAAAATGGATTAACTTTCCACCGCTTTCCTGCTTGGAGACGCAACCACGGAGACCAAGTATCCGAGGTAACAGAGTCGTCGGCTCGCTTGGATCGCGGCTGTAAGACAAACTGTTACCTGGGGATATGGTGTTGGCTGATCGCGGCTTTGACATAAAGGACAGTGTGGGACTTATGTGTGCCGAGGTAAAGATCCCTGCTTTCACAAAAGAACGCTGTCAGCTGGATGCAAGAGATGTGGGGAGCACAAGAAAAAATGCCCACCTCCGAATTCACGTGGAAAGGGTGATTGGAACCGTCCGTAACAAGTACACTATTTTGTCAGATAAAGTAACGATTCACATGGTGTTGCCAAGCAAGGACGAAGACATGACATTCCTCGATAAGATTGTGTCTGTATGTTGTGCTCTGACAAACATGAGCCCTAGCGTTGTGCTGAAATAAATGTGCATTAAATACAGCCATAAGTGTCTGTTGCATCCATACCCACAATCTTCACAATAAATATACTTAAATCAGTATAATGTGCAAAAGCAAGAAGTGTCACACAATCGCAATAACCGTATGATGTGCAAAAGCAAGAAGTGTCACACAATCAGATATTTTTCAGTGTGTATTTGCAAGTAGTGCAACCTGAGAACACAGAACGGTGCAGAATGCTTCAAGGTAAAAGGTTAACGTTACATAGGCTTCATGATCTGCAGCTCCTGAACCCATCCATTTGTGAACTGCAAATTTCATATGAATCCAAACCGTTAATAGTTCCAATTTTGTGTTCGCTGCTGTGTTTACACCGGCAGACGCTGCGCAAACCACTTCCGGCGGAAATGAAATGCATTTGTGTAGAGTAATGGCGCCGCCTACGATTTGGCGCGTTAACTTGTGTATAGCAGCAACATCATTACAAATTATTATCCTTCACATATGTCTATAGGCTGCTCCCCTCATACAATAACAATGATGTATGAACACCTGATATAACATCTTCCATCACATTTACTATCATTATATATCTACATGACTTACTATAATGTAATAAACATTATAACTCTGAACATTGTTGATCGACAGCTGAATTATTACGGCAAGCACAGATGAATTTGCATCGCCACGTAACATTCACAGCTGATAACTGCGTCATAACTGATAACGAGCATAAATCAGTGAACAGAAAGCATTAACAGTACTCACTTATATAGGACGCACACAAACACAATATGCATCCAATCTGAGGGTAGGGATGGCTGACGTGAAACGTCTCGGTTACGGATGTAACCCTTGTTCCCTGAGGAGACAACGGAGACGTAACATTAGTGAATAACGAATGGGGGTTTCACCTAGAAGCCAATCATCTTCGAGATCTTAGAAAACGCCCAATGGTAGTGCCAATGCCATGGGCATGCGGAATTTGCATACGTAACTCCGCCCCACCGTGTGGGTATATAAGGAAGTACGTGGGCAATATCGCATTATGTTACCTGCTGAGGAGCCAAGACTGAACTCCCGGCCGTTCCAGCAGCACAGCGGATGTGGCAAAGGGACGTTACGTCTCCGTTCCCTCCTCAGGGAACGAGGGTTACATCCGTAACTGAGACGTTCCCTTTCATTCAGTCACTACGACGTAACGTTAGTGACTAACAAATGGGGGTCCCAATATAATCACGCCACTCAGCTGTCTTCCAGTGCCCTGCGTAAGTGCGAGTGCCCTGTCATAAGACTAGTACGGACGAAGGACTCCCACTTATCACAGGAATACCAAGATACACTGGGATGCATATTCCAGTGAGGAAATGCCAAGATGCCTACCCGTAGGGAGGACTTAGAGAGTACACATATGACCCGCTATGGGCTGCATATGGGAAAACTCTGGGGTACCCGCCGAAGGTGGATTTTTAACCCCAGGGGTGGCAGGGACTTGCCATGGGAAAGACACCTGCTCACTGAGGAGGCTTACGGTGGAAATACACGTGTGGGGGTCGCCGGAGGGGAACCAAACACACGGGGCACCTGGCCGAGCACGAGGGTCTGGGCTCGAGAGAGGGCAGACTGAACTGGTGTCAGCGTAAGACAGTGCTGGAGGAACTCAGGGCTTTCGGGAAGCTCACCTGAGGAATAATCGCACGTATCCAGTCCGTGGAGTGGAATGGCGAGCAAGTGAAGACACCTGAGCCTGGTCCATTACCGGCCACTAGTAGAGGCGAGTACATAGTCGGACACTGGCTCCACTGGGAGATTATAGAATCTGGCGAATGTGTTAGGTGTCACCCAGCCTGCAGCTCTGCAGATGTCTGTTAGCGAGGCACCGTGCGCAAGAGCCCAAGAGGAGGCCACACTCCGAGTGGAGTGGGCCCTAACCCCAAAGGGACACGGTCGACCTTGCCAGTAAGACAGTCTCTGTTTCGCGAGAGCTCTTCCCTTCCGCTCTCCACCATAACAGACAAAGAGCTGGTCTGAGGTCCTGAACACTGCGTCCTGTCTATGTAAGCGCAGAGAGCGCGTACTGGACAGAGCAGTGCCAAGGTTTGGTCTGCCCTCTACAAAGGCAGCGCTTGCAGGTTCACCACCTGGTCTCGGAACGGAGTGGTGGGAACCTTGGGCACATATCCTAGCCGGGGTCTCAGGATCACGTGAGAGTTACCCGACCCGAATTCCAGGCACGCTTCGTCAACTGAAAATGCTTGCAGGTCCCCTACCCTCTTGATGGAGGCCAATGCGGTCAGTAGCGCTGTCTTCATAGACAAGAACTTAATATCGACCGACCGCAAAGGCTCAAAAGGGGACCTATGCAGAGCATCTAAGACTACTGAGAGGTCCCAAGAGGGTACGAGTGGAGAACGAGGTGGATTTAGCTCCCCTCAGGAACTAAATGAGCAGGTCGTGCTGACTTGCCTTTTTGTCCCCCAAGAGATCGTGGTGGGCAGATATTGCGGCGACGTAAACTTTAAGGGTAAAGGGAGACAGCCTTTGCTCCAACCCTTCTTGGAGGAACGAGAGCACGGACCCGATCGGGCATTTCCAGGGGTCTTCTTGGCGGGAAGAACACCAGGTGACGAAGAGGTTCCACTTCAACGCATAGGCATGCCGAGTGGACTCTGCCCTAGTGGAAGTGATGGTAGCCACCACCGTAGGTGGTAGGGTACTCAAACCTGCGCGTCCCGTCCAGGAGCCACACGCCTGGAGGTTCCACAGGTCGGGACGCGAATGCCAAAGGGTGCCCCGTCTCTGAGTAAGGAGGCCTCAGAGGAATAGGCCAGGGAGGGGCTGTTGCAAAGAGTAAGAGTTCGGGGAACCAGGTCTGGCCGTGCCAGAACGGGGCGACCAGAAGGACCTGCTCCTTGTCCTCCCTGATCTTGCACAAGAGCTGTGCGAGAAGGCACACTGGGGGGAACGCATATTTGCATAGGTCCCGCGGCCAGCTGTGCGCCAGTGCACCCGTTCCGAGCGTACCCTCGGTCAGGGAATAGAACAGGCTGCAATGAGAAGAGTCGAGGGAGGCAAACAGATCTACCTGTGCGTTGCCGAACTGTTCCCAAATCAGCTGGACCGTCTGGGGATGGAGTCTCCATTCTCCCGGAAGTGGCTGAAGCCGTGAGAGCTCGTCGGCTGCACGGTTCAGGACTCCCGGAATATGGACAGCACGAAGGGACCTCAGGCGCTTCTGACTCCATAGAACGAGATGGCAGGCGAGTTGAGACATACGGCATATGGCCCTGGTGGTTGATGTACGCTACAACGGCCGTGTTGTCTATCCTGACCAGTACATGTTGACCCTTCAGCAACGTCCGGAAACGGAGCAGGGCGAACTGGGGTCCTGTCCAGGCTGCTTGTCCATTGCACATGGCACCCCAACCCGTGGCAGAGGCATCCGTCGATACGACAACATGCCTGGAAACTCGCTCTAAGTGCACACCGGCCCGTAGAAGTTGAGGTTCGGCCACAGGGTGAGGGTTTGCAGGCAGGCCCGAGTCACTGGGACCCGGAGCGTGCCCGAATGCCATGCCCATTAACAAAGGCAAGTCAGCAGTGACTGCGCGCGCTCGCTGGTAAGCAGCACGCACAAGGCGACCGAGTCGGAAACCATACTAAGAAAAAAGATCCTCTGCACGGGGCAGAGTCACTCTTCTCCCAGTTGACCCAAAGGCCCAGACGGGCTAAGTGCCGGAGCACTTGGACTCTGTGTTCGCACACCTGCTCTCGAGAGTGACCCAGTACGAGCCAGTTGTCGAGGTAGTTCAGGATGCGAACCCCGTGCTGCCTGAGTGGCGCAAGGGCTGCCTCGATAGACTAAGTGGAGTCACGAGGGGACAGAGCTGGCCCGAATGGGAGGATTGCGTACTGAATGTCCGCCCCTCAAAGCAAACCATAGGAATGGTCCGTGTCGAGGAAGGAGACATGGAAGTCAGCAGCCTTCAGGACGATCGCTGCAACCAATCTACCGGACGAACGCGTCCGAGGAGGCGTTCGCTACCAACATCCTGAACGGAAACCTGTGAAGGGATCGGTTCAGGATGGGCAGGTCCAGGATTGGCCGTAACCCACTGGTTTCCTAGGGTACAATGAAGTCAGGGCTGAGGAAGCCGGACTTCATTCCGGCTGGAGGGACAGGCTCGATCGCACCCTTTGCCAGTAGGGTGGCAACCTCTGCACGCATGACTGGGGCCTTTTATTGGCCCCCACCATGGAGCGCAGACTCCCCAGAAGCGAGGAGGAGCCTGTGCGAACCGAATTGTGTAGCCGAGCCTGATGGTCTTCGCGACCCAGCAGACAGTCCCTGAAGCTGTAACCAGGCTCCCAGGAACTGACCAGCGGGGTCACTCGAACCACAGACGTAACCCAGGTGGGGCAGCGTGACTGGCCCGGACATGGGAGGCGTAGCGTCCCGGTGTGGGGGCACAGTCAGCAGCTGTGTCCTGACAGAGGAGACCAGGGAAGGATGCACGTTCCACTGGGGTCTGCTTTGAGAGGAGGCTGGTGACAGAGAGGGACGAGAGCGGTGCGGCGCGGGGGGCGGCACACATTGCCATCACCGGTCTCTGGGACCTCAGAGATGGGGAAACCAGTTCTTTCCAAGTGCCGCCAGCCCGGGGGCCAGCAGCAGAAGGATTTTCCCCCAGCCCTCCACCATGCTACCATCCCCTGGAAAGAACTGGGACCCATCTCTAAATTTGTCCACCTCCAGCCTGGCGTTTAACCAGACCGGGGAGCGGACTAGGCGTCATCCTGCAACCAGCTCCACGGAGCGGCCCAGGTGAAAGCTGCTGCTGGGGCCGGGCGGGAGGGCCCCCTTGGCGGTGAGCGAACTGAGGCGACTGAGCCGGCGGCTGGGTGCAGCAGCTAGCCGCTGGGGCAGTACGTGTTACAGCCTCAGTCTGCTCTGGGGCGGCTGAGAACCGTTGGGCGCAGTTCTCAGCCACGCCGCCGAAGAGGCCAGCCTGGGATATGGGCGAGTTGAGGAGGCGGGCTCACTCAACCCCCCCACATCACCAGGTAAGGCCAGGTGTTTCTCCCGGACCACAGCTGTGGACATCGCCCGACCGAGGGAGCGTGTTGCCACCTTCACCGCCCAGAGGGCGGGATCGGTGGCTGCACGCAGCTCATAGAAGAGCCCTGGGTCGGCTCCACCCTTGTGCATGTGCAAAGGGGCGGCGGCCTGCCTGTAGCTCTGCAGGACCACGCCACCGAAGTAGACGAGCCCACAGGCTTTGGGAGGGTGCTTAGGACAGCCACGCCACGTCAAAGCCCTCTGTGGACACCCTAGTGCGCAACAGAGAATTCAACAGTGGAGGGGGGGGGGGGCAGTGTACCATAGGCCGCGGCCCCATCAAGGGCAGAGAAGGCGGAGGAGGCCACCAAACGGTCGCGGGAAGCACGGGGACTTCCGCGTGATCTCCTCATGCACCTCGGGAGCGAAAGGCATTGGGGGCGGGGCCCAACAGCAAAAACCAATCGCGCAACCACGAGCACTCGCGACAGGGTGGAGTTCCACACCAGTGCGAGACTCGCGGCTGCCCGAGATAACACGGCTGTCAACTCTAGGTCGGATCAGGCAGCGCTGGCACACCCGAAGGCGGAGCACAACCTAATCATCATCCCCAAAGGACTCCAGCCCACCTTGGGATGCGGCGATCGACATCAAAGTGCTATCTGGAGTGTGAACGAAACGAACGAGGCGTCAGAGACGGGCCGCTGCTTCAGTCCAGCACTCGCGGAAAGCGATGTGCGAGAGGGGGCGTGGCCCAAGGACCACGCACCGCCCTCAGGTCACCTTGGCCACCAGCCAAAGTACCATCTCACTCTGGGACGGTAGATTGGGGAGTGGCAGAAGGGACTCTCTCTCCACACGAAAAAATTATAAATGTAAAAAAAGAAGTCGGCTAAGTTCTTCAAAAGCAGAGCAAATCATATTTTTCAATAAAAGATTGATTGATTCAGATTGATTCGAAGCTTCGAAACAATATGGCACATTTGCTTCAACTGTTTCAGAGCTTCACGAAGCCTCGGTCTGCCCATCACTATCTGAGGCTGACAAAGGCTTTGATGCATGTCTTCAGCGCTCGTGAATGCCGTAAACCCGATTCTGCAGCAGCCGATGCAATCTGCTGTTCGCGCCGTGCTGAATGAACTCTGTATCTTCCAGCTGCACACACTCTACGTACTTTCATAATAAGAGTCCCTGCTATGGTTAGCGCGATATTGCTCTGACATTCTCTCACTCAAGTGGCCTTTTGCACATTACTGAATACTGAATTGGGTTGAGTGTCCCAATATTACAGTTTTTTTAGCATAAGACTTTTGCTTGAAATATTGTTTCTTATTTTGGCAGATAATTGAGCTTGTTTTAAGCAAAAACTCACTTCATTTTTATTTTTTCCCCCAGAAAATTGTACTTATTTAGTAACTGAATCTTGATTTAAGAATCTTTAGATATTTGGACTGGAAACAATAAAAAAAATACTAAATAAGAAGAGCATTTTTTTGCAGTGTAGTCAAATAGTTTGATCATTTAAAATATAATAGGCCTTTGTTGACTACATTCTAAATAAACTACAACAAAATGTATTTCCTTTGTCCTGTTGCTTAGCTCCATCTCAGTCACATACCTGAGGCTCCATCATTATGCGGCTCATTATGCGTTCTTTTGTTCTCTCAGGTGTGATACCCAGCATTATTCATTGTCGTTCACGCCTCCTCACATACTGCCTTTATAAAGAAAATGATTCTCACATCTGTTTGAGCAAAAACTCTAGGCAACAACACCCATTAGTCAAAAGTCTTGTGGACATGTCTATTGTGTGTTTTGAGGCATTAATTAAAAAAAAAAAAACTCCAAAAACCACGCATCAATATTATTATCTGAAAAATACAAGCCTGTACATACATGTTGCTCACATATTATGGTAGCCCAGTTTGTGCTAAATACATTGTAATTAAACTTTTGCCATTAATATGTTTATAAGCAACTGAAAAAAGCACAAATGTCAGAGTATGTCAAAACTTCTAAAGGGCCCCAAAACAGCCCAGACTTCTAGGGGTTAATGAAGTGGTCAAATAATTTCTGACGCACTCAATGTCTTTGACATATTGTGCATCTTTGAACTTCATAATCAGTATAGCCTAGACTAAATTTAAAAATAACATTATAATATTTAAATATAAATATGAAACAAAATACATTGTTTAATGGCTACAAGTATAGTAAGCTACAGTACAGAGAAATGTCATGTCGGAGCGGGATTTGAGTGAACAGTGTTTTCCCGGTGAACGGATCATGAGCGGAGCGCGTCTGTATAGAGCAGATTGAGCTGAGCGTTCGACAAAAGTGCATTATTGTTACTTAGCAACAGCATTATTTGACAAAAGCTGTCCAATCCGTTACAAGGAATGTTTTAATTAGTAACCAATAAAAATATGTTTTATAATCCACACGCCACTGTGGTTGGTATACAGGGCAAAGTCACCCGCCACTTTGAAAAAGTACCCGCCATTGGCTGGTGGCGGTTGCTAATTTCCCACCCTGAGTATGGCCATGTATGACGTCATAAAGGACTGAACTCCTTATATGGGCACTTCTTCCAGATGAGAACACACACACACACACACACACACACACACACACACACACACACACACACACACACACACACACACACACACACACACACACACACACACACACACACACACACACACACACACACACACACACATCACCCAGAGATAGAGCAAGAGTGCATCCACCAACAGCTTCGTTTGGGTTACGGGAGCCGTCGCTGGCGTTGTGTTTTTAGACACAGGATTAACAATGTTCCCAAATAACCCAGCGTTAAGGGAACAGTGGATGCAGTTTGTGTTTCCGGAGTTCTGCAAGTGTGTGTGTTTGTTCCCGGTAATGAGTGGAAACCACAGGCAGTGAGACTGAGACTGGCAGAAACTAACCCTTTAAAATAGAAAGCCACTACTTTAGATTGTAATCATATTTCACAATATTACTGTTTTTTCTGTATATTTGATCAAATGCAGTCTTGGTGAGCATGAGAGACTTCTTTCAAAAATTCTGACCAGTACTGTATGCATATATGAAATGTGTACATTTTTCAATATTAATTGTCTCTAATGTTCTCCAGGTGTTTTTGGGCATTGCACACAAACACAAACCTCAGGTGACTGATGTATTTTATAGTAATATGTTACCTTAGTATTTTCCTCCTGGTCTGACATTTCTTACTAATCAGAATGTCTAAAATCCACTAACTCTTTGTGCATTGATCATTTCTACAGATATCAGCTCAGTGATTGACAAATATAAGGAGCTGATCTGCAGTGAGTATCAGTATGTGAGCGAGTATAACTCACTGCCTGGTGAACAGGTGCTGCTGTCTGAGCGCTTCACACAGCCGCTGATCATTCAGAGCCACAGAGATCAGAAAGAGAGAGAAGAAGACATCCGCTGCAGCTCCAGGAGCAGTGATCAATCTGTCCGTCTGAACGATCTGTTTGATCCAGATAACCGCAGAATCAGCCCTAGAGCTGTTATACTGCAGGGGAACTCTGGGAACGGGAAATCCTTCACTGTGCAGAAGATCATGAAGGACTGGGCATCTGGTGACCTCTACAAACAGCGCTTCAAAATCGTGTTCCACTTAAAGTGTAAGGAAATAAATCACAAGGAAATAAATCGCAGGTCTGGAGAAAAGAGTTTGGTGGAGATCTTGAGCTACAGCTGCAGCTTAACATCAGATCAGATCTCACAGGTTTTACAGGAGACGCCAGAGAAGATGCTTTTCATCGTTGACGGATTTGACGAGCTGAGACTCACTCAGGACGATCATCCCAAGTCTCCACACACTGCCCTGAATAAAAGAGCCCCACCTGAGGTCACTCTTTGTGCCCTTTTGAGGGGTCGAATCCTGCCAGAGTCCTTCCTGCTGGTCACCACCAGATCTACAGCTACAGACACACTGAGTAAACTGCTCAAAACACCTCAGAGATTCACTGAGATCATGGGGTTTTCAAGTAAAGGGGTTGAGAAGTACTTCCAGGGATTCTTCCGGAATGAGGAATTCTTCAGGAAGGCTTATGATTATGTGAAGGCAAATGAAACCCTCATCACCGCCTGCTCCATCCCTGTTATCTGCTGGATCATCTGCACGGTTATGCGAGAGAGATTCAGTGACGGTTCAGATTTAACAAGCGGCCTTGAAACCACGACCTCTATCTACGCTGACTTTGTGTCCACTCTACTGGAGCATCACTGCCCGGATTCGATTCAGGACGTCCTGGCCCTGCTGAGGAGTCTGGGTCAGCTGGCAGAGAAAGGGATGCTGGAACAGCAAGTCTTGTTGGATGAGGAGATGGTTAATGAAACGGTTGCAGACCCTGCTGACAGTCCGTTCCTGAGTAAGTTCCTCTTTAAGAGGAGAGTCCACCTGGAGACGATGTTCAGTTTCATGCATCTCAGCTTTCAGGAGTTCTTCACTGCTCTTTATTACGTCTCACTGGATGGAAACGAGTTTGAGGAGAAATTCACAAACGTGTGTTTGAAGGGACAATTTGCAGCTGTGGTGAAGTTTCTTTTCGGTCTAATGAATGAGGAAGTTAGGCACACACTTAAGAGGAAACACGGTGTGTGTGTTCATCCAAACACACAGAACATTCTGAAAGACTGGCTCTTCCAACGCAGGGATTCTCTCGAGACTCTTCATCATCTCTTTGAGCTCCATGAAGAAAGCTTTGTGAAAGAAGTTCTGAACGTAAAGAGTGAAGTTTCGGTTAAGTCTACACCTCTAAGAATAATAGACTGCTGGGCGCTGCTGTACTGCGGTCAGTGCTGTCAGAGCATGAAACAACTGAGTCTCTATGGATGCGATTTAACATCTGAAAAACTGGCTATGATCCTGCCTGTACTCCACAAGTTCGAGGAATTAGAGTAAGTATCCAAAACAAACCCTCAGTGAACTCAAAAAGTAGGTATAAAAAGTAGACAAATCCCTTTTAAAATTGCAACTTTTTGAGATGTAAAAAAAATTACATCAGTAAAATCATGTCAGATCTTTGCATAAACAGGCACACCGAAACTGGTTTCAGATCTTGAAACCAATAAAAGGAAACTTAAAGGGGAGGGGGGGGGGGGTGCATAAACAGGCTCACCTTTTTAAAATGGAGCGTGTTACTACACACATTAGTGAAAGAATGGGTCGCTCTCAGGAGCTCAGTGAACTCAGGAGCTCAGTGAACTCAAGCGTGGTACCGTGATTGGTTGCCACCTGTGCAATAAGTCCATTCGGGACATTTCCTCACTACTAAATATTCCACGCTCAACTGTTAGTGGGATTATAACAAAGTGGAAGCGATTGGGAACAACAACAACTCAGCCACGAAGTGAAATCACAGAGCAGGGTCAGCGCATGCTGAGGGTCACAGAAGTCGCCAACTTTCTGCAGAGTCAAGAGCTCCAGACCTCCAAACTTCTGTGGCCTTCAGATGAGCTCAAGAACAGTGTGTAGAGCTTCATGGAATGGGTTTCCATGGCCGAGCAGCTCATCCAAGCCGCACATCATCAAGTGCAATGCAAAGCGTGAGATGCAGTGGGGTAAAGCGTGCCGCCACAGGACTCTAGAGCAGTGGAGACGTGTTCTCTGAACAGTTTGGGGACGGCCCCTTCCTGTCCCAACATGACTGCGCTCCAGTGCACAAAGAGTCTCCATAAAGACATGGATGAGCGAGTTTGGTGTGGAGGAACTGGACTGGCCTGCACAGAGTCCTGACCTCAACCTGATAGAACACCTTTGGGATGAATTAGAGCGGAGACTGAGAGCCAGGCCTTCTCGTCTGAAGCTCTTTTGCAAGGGAAAAATGGACAAATCAAGTTGTGCTAAGTTGACAGACTCTTACTCATAAAGACTGTCTGCTGTATTAAAAGTTAAATGTGTGTGTGCACACTTTTACAATCAGGTGTAAGACTTTTATATGTGTTAGTTTTTCCTTAAAAGTTTCTATTTGTTTGTTACTTGAATGTTGTTGTTTGTTTCAATAATGCATCAAAGGTGGAAAAAGATCTGACATGATTTTAAGTGCTTTAACAAAAAAAATCTGTAATTGTTACAGGGGGTGTAGACTTTTATACCCACTGTGATCAGTTGAGGTTATTGGCACCTCAGGTAAGTATGATCAAAGATGGCTGTGAAAATAAATCTGCATTGTTTATCCTTTTGATCTTTCATTCCGAAAAAATCTGAAAAATCGAACCTTTGATTTAAGTAAAAGAATTGAAATCTCATTATGAATTAAATGCTTTTCTCCAAAGCACATTGGCCATAATTTTTGGCACCCCTAGAATTGTTTATGAGTAAAATATCTCTGAAGTATATACCCATTAATATTTACATTTTTTAGCACACCAGGGTGACTATGAGCATGAAACTGTCCAGCCATGACTTCCTGTCGCACAGGAGTATAAATATGAGGAAACACATCATCATCATCACAATGAGCAAAACCACAGAATATAGTTCTGATGTGCAACTGATGAGTGTTGAGCTTCACAATATAGAAAGTGTCTGTAAAGAATCCCCATTTCCACCATCAGGGCAATAATTCAGAAGTTCAATTAACTATAGATGTTCTGAATCTGGAAGAGGACGTGTGTGTGTGTGTGTGTGTGTGTGTGTGTGTGTGTCGTCCTAATGCACGAGAGGAGGACAAACACTCTCGCAGGGTCACAGATGGGGAAGTGCAGAGATTAGTTGAGTCTTGGGGTCAGAAAGACTAAAATAATGACCAAACAGCTCCTACATCAGCTCATGGTGTTCGGGAGGGTTTGAAGAACAATCCTCCTCGCTCATCCAGACACAAACTCCAGCATATTCAGCTCAGACACGACTGGAGCTTCAGACGGACCTGCTTCTGTGGTCACATGACACTAAAACAAGAGCTTTTGGGCTGAAAACACAACAGATGGGATATAAAGACCCCATGCCCTCGGTTAAATACACCGCTGGATCTTTAATGCTGAAGCCTATTTTTTTGTTGGAGGTCCTGGACTTCTTGTTCAGACACATGGCATCATGGATTCTAGCAAATACAACAGATAAAAAATCTAAATCAACTCAGAAATGTGTGACTGAGCACAGAATGAAGGCCGTCCCAGTCCCTGAGCTGAACCCTATAGAGAACTGAAGAGAAGAGCTGGAATCTGAAGGGTCTGAGAGATTCTGTGTGGAGGAATGATCTCTGATCTCCAAACTCATCAGGCAAACAGCAAACAGTGTTTGATAAAAGGATGCCAATAATTATGGCCAACATGTTTTAGAGAAAAGCATTTATTTCGTAATGAGATTTACCCCACTTTCAATTCTTTTACTTCAATGAAAGGGTTCGATTTTTAGGATTTTTTGAATGAAATAAATGATCAAAAGGATAAACAATGCAGATTTATTTTCATAGCCATCTTTGATCATATTTACCAGAGATGCCAATAACTCTGACCGTGACTGTACCTTCCCACTTTCAACCTATATCAGAAAAAAAGCTGTTAAAGGATTAGTTCACTTCAAAATAAACATCTCCTGATCACTTCCTCACCCCATCTCCGTTGGTTCCCATTGAAGTCCATTATGTGGAGAAAAATCCTGGAATTTTTTCCACGGAAGAAAGAGAGACATCAGATAAAGAAATAAAACATCCTCATTTAAAGGATTAGTTCACTTCAAAATTAACATCTTCCGATCATTTCCTCACTGTCATGTTCTGTAGGAATACTTTGCATTTAGTTTGTTACTTTCTCCCCCTAGTGGGCATCTAGGAGTGATTCATTGTGTTCATATATAATTCTTACATTGCTTTCATTGGTTGATTTTATCACATGATGCAGTCTGATCAGGAAACAGATTAGTAGTTATATTCCATGCGGTCAGCTTGCAGCTCTAGTCACCTTATCCTGTCTCCATTTCTGTTTGTGCCTTGGGAAAGCATCACTTGTAAGATATATTTGAATTTATAGTTAATTAAATTGATACACATGCGTCATGTAAGACGTTCTGTGATGGTACTTGAATATTTATTTGTTAACATGCGAAAACTGCTATTGTATAGCCTTTCATAGTTTGTTAGTTTAGCTGTTGAGCTGCACATACCATATTTACAAGTTATTTACAGCTATAAGCATACCAGTTGAATGTAATATATGTTACAACTTTGTAGCTTAAAAGGTATATTATTTTATGTCTTAATGCATGACGTGTTTGAATAGCATTCAGTGATTGGTACTATCTTTCTGTATCATTTCAGTTATACAAAGATTCCTTCATGAGAATTACGACAACAGTAAAGAGCCATGAACTTTACTCCAGCCTCTGACTTCCTCTTGAAGACTGTTAGCTATCTGTCGATTTGTGTACAGTCACACACACTGAGGACAGAATACTCACTCCATCTCATCCAAGATGTTCATGTGTTTTGTGACATGTCCCCAGTGCAAGGAGAGGTTCAAGCTGCCACAAAACACAACCACAAGAGAGGCAGGAGCAGGGTTAACATAAATGGGGTTTTGTTTAACCAAGAATTGAGGAAGGCAAAAAGGAATCTAAACTGGAACTTAGGTTCTTCCCGGTCTGGGGTTTCCGTAACAGCCGTGTTCTCCTCGTCTGCTTGAACACTAGGCCACCTTGAAGGGGGAAGGCAGAACAAAGATCAATGTTGGTAAAGCAGAGGTTTATAAGTTTAACCGTGTCCTTCTTCTCTTCAGAATGTCTCACTGTAGGCCTTCCTTTCCTTCTGCACCCAGGACCATTCTACCTTCAATGAAGCAAAGTTCCCATATTTATACAGACATCCATTGGGCCATTATTGGCTACAGCTGTGAGTGATTCCATGCTTGGAGTGTGAACAGGTGGAAGTACTCACAGTTGATTACTTTTCCTAGTTTGGACCTACTTCTTTGTTCCTTGGCTCCTTTCTCCACCATTGGTTTGCCACACTTTCTTTTTTCAGTGGAAAAGAAATGAAGTTTTTTGAGGAAAACATTCCAGGATGTCTCCCCTCATAATGGACTTCAATGGGAACCAATGGTTGAAGGTCAAAATCAATGCAGTTTCAAAGGAAGAGCTTCAGAGGCTCTGACCGATCCCAGACGAGGAATAGGGTCTAATCTAGACAAACCATCGGACACATTCACAACACAAATACACATTTATACACTTTTTAACCTAAATTGTTCATCTTGCGCTGCTCTGCGACAACCATGGATTGCGTAATCACGTCAGAAAGGACACGTGACGTAGGCAGAACATCTTTGATGAGATGGGGTGAGGAAATGAAGTGAACTAATCCTTTAAAAGATGATGTTTTATTTATTTATCTGGCTTCATTCCTCCGATTCCAAGATTGTTGTTTGTATATATACTTTATTCTCCAGTCAAACAAGTGTAAGACAGAACGCACCGAGCGCTGAAAGGGGCAGGGCTACATGAGGTCTATAAAATCAACATGAAATATAGTCTTCATAACTGGTTATATTTGATCTTATTTTAAAGGTTGAATCCAGTATCATATTCTGATATGGTTGCTGTAGTTAATGCTGTCTTGAGAGGACGGACACTGAGCTCACAGAGGTAATGTAGGCTCACACACACAATGCTCTTTCACTGGTTTCTGTTTCTCACTTTAATATCTCAGAGACTGATTTTCTCTTTATGCCTTTGCAGAGTTAACATCATGGCACGTCTGGCTATCCCTAAATTTCTCGGGTAAAGAAAAATGTCATAATTTAATCTTTGGAGATTCTCCTCATTTGCAGTGTCAGTGACAAATGAAGCACCGGTTTTCTCTCTCAAGCTGTAAATGAGGTTTTGTTCAAAATATAAATGAAGGCTAACATTTGAGGTGTGTTTTAATGTAGAGAGATATTATAAATCAGGAAACTATTGGGTAAAATAATCCCATTCTCTTGATTCGTGCTCGGGTAAAAGTGCAATAATTCTGATTGAATGTAAACAGAAATCTCTCAAAGGACAGCAGTCATTATCAGTAATCATGATTATAACATCAATACATTCTGATTATCAGTTTAACCATTTTACAGTTTTCATTGACTATAACTAAACTAAAATCCCCAGACTAAAGAATAAAACTCGACTAAATAAAGAAATAAAAAGCAGATTAAATGAACACTAACTCATAGAGGTCATTTCTTTATTATACCAGCTCACATGCACAAATCCCTTCAATGTTTGTTTTTGACTTTTATATTTTTGTTTTTCTGTGTCTGTCTTTACGGTGGATGGATTAGGAGATTTATGACATTTAGCATCTGTGATACATCAGTGATTCTGTCAGTCAGTGAAGATCTGTCCAGGTAAAGAAAAATCCCCTTTTCAAGCATAATTTAAACTTTCATGATTCTACATTTAAATATAAATTACATATATTAGGCCTATATTATATTATTATTACATATCATATAATATTATATGTAATTAAATGCATATAAAGTAAGTATTAAGCTGCTCAATTAATCTCGATATTTTTTACTGGTAGTGATGCAATAATAGCTGGTGCCAGAGAATTGTGATATAAACTACTAACTCTGTCCTTAATTGCCTTTTAGCGTCCGTATAGAGACAGACAGAACCGGTGGATTGGTCTGTATAGACACAAGCAGATTCAGTATGAGGGAATTCACTGTCACGTTTCCACAGTCCAGTATAATTACCTTTGACTGGACAAATGTCTTTCAAGAAATTCAAGCTTGGACAGAAATGAATGATGGGAACGGAGATATGCCAATATTTTCCCTCCAATCTGTGCCTGGACTGAAGATGATGGAGCTGAGTGTGTGGAGTCTGACTGAGTGTCATGTTACTCAAATGATCTCTCTCAGTGAAAACTGCCCCAGTCTAAGAGAACTCAGGTACGACATGATCTCATGAAATCACTTGTGCATGCTCATATTATCTCATGCTAAGGTAACAAAGAAGAAATGACTTTAACTAAACAAAGCGCTGGTCAGAAATACACGGCCCTCATCAGATTTATGTCCATTCATAAGTGCAATATTACACAGTGGAACAGAATTCTGTCGCACAAGATATTGCACAGAATGCACTGTAAATGTTAATACAGTGTAAACAATGCAAACATGAGTTGACTGTATTAATGTGTGAATATGTTCATACTGTAGGATAACGTGTTTGCATGTACCAGAGGATGGACTCAGGCTTTTGCAGAAGTCACACACAAGGCCAGACTGTGAACTGACAATTGAAAGGTTAGTATTGCTTTAAGGTTTATAAATATCTCATCTCAGTTTTATTTGATGTGTTTGCTCATAATTTAGAGGAACAGCGATCAGTTAATCATGATGTAATATTAATATATTTGATATTGTTTGATTTCCCACTGACATACAAAAGCAGAAGATATAAAAGCGTGTGTGTGTGTGTGTGTGTGTGGACTGGTAATCCCTACGTTATGGGGACAAAATGTCCCCACAAAGATGGCAATATCCGAAATCCTCATCCTTGTGGGGACATTTTTAGGTCCCCATGAGGAAAACATCTTATAAATCAGACTAAGTGATGTTTTTTGAAAATGTAAAAATGCAGAATGTCTCCTGTGATGGGTAGGTTTAGGGGCAGGGGCAGTGTGTGTGTGTGTGTGATGGGTAGGTTTAGGGGCAGGGGCAGTGTGTGTGTGTGTGTGTGTGTGTGATGGGTAGGTTTAGGGGCAGGGGCAGTGTAGGGGGATAGAACATACAGTATTTACAGTATAAAACATGAAAACTCAACATGTGAGCGTGCGTGTGTGAGCGTGCGTGTGTGAGCGTGCGTGTGTGTGAGCGTGTGTGTGTGAGTGTGTGTGTTTGCTCAGGTGCGCGCAACACAGGTGAACGGCAAAATGTTGTTTGGTCAAATTTAAGCACCACACCTGTTGTAATTGCCATCATTAATGCAATAGGTGCAGATAAGATGCTTTGGCAACTATTGTGGACTATGTGTTTGATCGCAACGATCAAGTTTGCATACAAACAAGCATTACTCACCGGGAGAATTTACCAACAGCCGCTGCTACCGCATGATTTCTCCCGTGGATTTCATCTACCGGGTGAAGAGTTTACAGTCTTCCAGCAGTATGTCTGCTCGCTGTCTGAGCATCAATGGATGGCTTTCCAGTCCCATGAGAAAATCTACAGAGACCGTCTGAATACCAAACGCCAGCGCGAGAGGAACTTTGTTTCCTCGGGTGATCCGGGAAAGTGGATAACGCTAGTTAAGCTGCTACATGGGATATTCTTTAAGTACGGAGTTTTTACAGTGGTAAGCCACAGCGGGAAACCTTTTGGACTACAACTTCTGAAATAGGTGTCGAGAGTCTTGAAAAAATTCCCGGCGATACAAACATATCCTGAAGATTTAACATTGGCCGCAACAGTTCCTGGATCCGCGAACAGCTGCGCCACCTGCGGGAAAACGGACAGGAGCGACCCACAGCCGGCAGAACAAAAAGGTGAGCCGGAACAAACTTGCATATTTGTGGCAGCATAGAAGATCTAAAGCGATCCATGTCATCTTAAACAACAGTGAATATCCCGACCCTCCTCCTTGTTCTACCGACATTACAGCTATACAAACTTATAATGATAATAAATGCCAAAATCAGAGACGTGATGAGGATCTCCCACTCCCACCCTGGCATTTAAACGTGCCGCCGCTAAAGCCAACTTTTTTCCCTGAAACAACGCACTTCACAAATAAGGAAGTAGAGACTGTTTTAAATCACCTCCCTAACAACAAAGCCAGTGGTAAGGATGGTGTGACATATTAGACTTTTAAAACTACGCAGTCATGTCAGATTTTAACAACTGTCTATAATGTCTGTTTGGAAAATAAGAGAGTACCAGATTCATGGAAAGGAGCACTCATTCATCGTATTCCAAAAAAAGACAACATCCCTGATGATCCATCGACATGGAGGGATATATCCCTCCTCCCTACCATCTATAAGGTGTTCATGAAATGCATACTGGCCAGAGTTCTGCCCTGGTTGGTGGAAGCTGACATCCTCTCCACCAAGCAAAAGGCATACATCAATAGGCAAGGTATGAACGAGCATGTGTTCTGCCTAAAAACAGGGATAGATGACTTTAAGCATGAATCATGTAAACTGTACTCAGTCTTTCTAGACTTTAGAGATGCATTTGGAACTTTATCTCATAATGTCATGATCAGCTCATTGGAGGAAATACAGCTACCTCAACTGTTCATCGACATAGTGAAGGATGTATATAGAGGTTCCTTTATTGAAGTAATCTGTGGAGAACAGCTCACTCGCCCAACACCACTTCAGATAGGCATTAAAACGGGCTGCCCTTGGAGTGCGATTCACTTTATAATTGCCACCAACCAATGGTTAAAGTGGATGTGTCAATGTGCCCCCCCGGCAACAGCCACATATGGTGGCCACAGCTACCCGCTAACATCTACAGCTACCCGCTAACATCTACAGCTTGCCGCTAACATCTACAGCTTGCCGCTAACATCTACAGCTACCCGCTAACATCTACAGCTGCCCGCTAACATCTACAGCTACCCGCTAACATCTACAGGTGCCCGGCGAACTCTCCTGGACTTACACCAACATCACCAAAAACCTGGACTGGATTGAGCCTTCAGGGGAAACTGGCCTGTCTCTCCTGTGCTGATAACTCTCTCTCTCTCTCTTGTGCTGATCTCTCTCTCTCTCTCTCTCTCTCTCTCTCTCCTGTGCTGATCACTCTGTCTCTCACTCTCTCTCTCTCCTGTGCTGATCACTCTGTCTCTCTCTCTCTCTCTCTCTCTCCTGTGCTGATCACTCTGTCTCTCACTCTCTCTCTCTCCTGTGCTGATCACTCTGTCTCTCACTCGTTTCTTAAGAACACTGCACTCAGTGAGGACATCGTCACCTTCACAGTAAAAGCAAGATTGCAAGTTCTTCCTACCAGACTCAACCTTTCCATCTGGTTTCCTGCAACCCAGGTCCCTCACTGTCTACATCACAGCACAGAACAGATCACTGACACACACACACACACACACACACACACACACACACACACACACACACACACACACACACACACACACAGATCACTGAGACACTGACACACACACACACACACACACACCACAGAACAGATCACTGAGACACTGCCACACACACACACACACACACACACAGATCACTGAGACACTGCCACACATTCTGAACGGCTGCCATGTTTACAAAGGAATGTACATCGCACGCCACGACAGAATAGTGGACCTTAAAGTGAAAGACGTATCAATACATCTCTCACCTTCAGTAAAAACATATAAACACTCTAGTGTAAAAGCATCCATGTTCCAGCATGGCAATGGTAACTCTGATGCTTTCTCACATCTGTCTGCTAACACACCAGATGTGCCTGTGGTTAATGAGGAGCTCAGTGAGGTGTTCATTCATGCACTTTTGACTCTAGCATGGAGGAAGCCTTAATGACCAAGGTCATTAAATACCAGCCGCTCTTAAACACCATCTCAGAGATCGGTTATCGGGGCAGACTACTCGTGTTCGTATTCGGCAGCTTAGGCTGGTGGTAAAAGGGCTTCAACAAATTGGGATGCCCAAAAAGAGGGCCAAACGGCTGGCGAAGTACTGTGCCCTGTCTGCTATCATAGGCAGCCGCCATATATGAGGAGACGCTGCTACTTATACCCATAACCCCTGAGAGATGTGAAGATCTGTGTGTGTGTGTGTGTGTGTGTGTGTGTGTGTGTGTGTGTGTGTGTGTGTGTGCGCGCACGCCACTGGGCCATGATTTTGTACATGTAATTTAACTGCACCTATAATGTTTATGTCCCTGTAAATCATTTCTTTTAAGTGGACTTAAATAAAATGTTAAAGTGAGTGTGAGTGTGCGTGAGTGTGCGTGAGTGTGTGTGAGTGTGCGTGAGTGTGCGTGAGTGTGCGTGAGTGTGCGTGAGTGTGTGTGAGTGTGTGTGAGTGTGTGTGAGTGGAGAGCTTATTGAGGAGAGGTGTGCTATATCTTTTCTAAGCAATCAGGCGTACAATGTTTGTTTTTGGCGGGCGAAAAATTGTCAGAATAAGTCCCCATAGACTTAATATGGAGAAGAGGTTTGTGTGATCATATCTCCGCCTCAGAACATCACAGAGACTTGAGGCTGGGCTCATTTGAATCGACCTATCAAGCAGCTAATAATTAGTAACATTCAAACTTCATAGCCATGTCCTAGAAACCAGTTACAGCACCCTAGCAACCGTATATCAACATTAACAAGCCATATCTCAGCACCAGAGCATTGTAGAAATAAAGAGTTGGGCTCTTTTGACTCAGATTGGCAAATAGTCTTTAAAATATCACCTCATAAACTGTATAGCCACACCCTAGCAACCATTTAGAGCACCCTAGAAACCGTATTGCAACATAAAGAAGCCATATCTCAGCTCCACAACATCGTACCGGATGGCGAGTTTTGCCACGGCAAGCACCACTCACATTTTCTCACAAATTATTTTGTGGTGGAAAACAAGCTTCCATCATTTCCTGTATTCTGATGCCTTTTAATTAAACAATTGCTTTCATAGCATAAAACAGTTCCCAAATACCTGACACAAAATGAACACTGCAACAAAAGTCACAAATACAGTTTCCTGTCCCCTAACCTTTAACCTACCCATCACTGAATAATTATGTGTTATTTATAAGTTTGGTTCCTCATGGACAACAAAACAAGGTTAGCTGGTATTACTACCAGCTAACCTTGTATATATATATATATATATATAATACAGGTGCTGGTCATATAATTAGAATATCATTGACATCAAGTTGATTTTTTTTCACTAATTCCATTCAAAAAGTGAAACTTGTATATTATATTCATTCATTACACACAGACTGATATATTTCAAATGTTTATTTCTTTTAATTTTGATGATTATAACTGATGACTTTAATCTAAATTAATCTATGCCCACCACTAATATATATACACTGTAAAAGATACTCCTCATAAAATACATCAGCACATCTCCGTGTTATTTGCTACAAACAGGATAAAGTGTTCATTCCTACATGGGAGAAGTCATCATCGTAAAATCTCTCTGAATGGTGGGGTCTTTTCCATGGAGGAGTTGCGACCGTAAGTTGACCGTCTCCACACACACCTGCTGATTTTCTTGCAGTCCATTTCCTCAGAAACACTTGTGTAAAGATTCAGTGAAGTCTTGTGCATGTGTTCACACAGGCCTTTCATGAGCCGTTCTATGAGCATAAAGAAACATGTTATATTTGAATGAATATTTTTTTGTTTATATGGCAATCTTTTAAAAGCATGTGTTTAGTTAGATTTTAATTAGGGCTGACAATCGATTACAAATTGTAATCTTCACGGTGTATGATGTCATCACGTCGGAGAGGTCACATGATGTAGGTGGAAGTGCCGACCCAGTGCCGAAAAACTCCATCTCATGTTCTCCTCCAGCTTTAAAACATCGTTGTTTCACCTTTATTTGTGCAAAGGGCGTTTGATTTAGTCTTTGCACGTTAGTTTTAACACTGGGTCGGCACTTCCACCTACATCACGTGACCTTTCCGTCGTAATGACATCATACACTGTGAAGAAGAACAACACAGAGGTCGAGCATTTGAGGTTAAAGTAAATAAATGTGTATTTGTGTTGTAAATGTGTCTGATGGTTTGTCTAGATCAGACCCTATTCCTCCTCTGGGATCGGTCAGAGCCTCTGAAGCTCTTCCTCTGAAACTGCATTGATTTGGACCTTCAACCGTTGGTTCCCATTGAAGTCCATTATGTGGAGAAAAATCCTGGAATGTTTTCCTCAAAAAACTTAATTTCTTTTCCACTGATGGGATGGGGTGAGGAAATGATCAGGAGATGTTAATTTTGAAGTGAACTAATCTTTAATGTCAGTAGGCTTGCTACGATAGTCTGTGTTGCTGGTGTTCACGGTGTGCACAACCCTAGCGCGTTTTCAGTTCAGTTTTCAGTTTCGTTATGAAAGCCAGAGCGGTCGTGTGCATGTAACTTTCGGTTAGATAGAATCAGTGATTTAAAAGCCCCTGCCGGTGATACCGGTATTACCGGTCTTGTTACACGTCGATTAAACAGTGGGAAAATTTCCTCACCGTCACATCCCTAAATGTCAGAATTATATTTTTTTCCTCACAAGAAGCAAAAATTTATTTGCTTATAAATCACTGGGTAAATTTCTTCCTGATCTCAAAATAACATCTCATGTCTTTATTTTTAGGCCCTTTATTCCACTTTAAGCCACAGACTGAAAACTAGGAGTGAACTGAGCGACTGTCCTCAGACCTGTGGATGGAGATTTGGAGCGTTGTTTGAATTAGCCTCTTTTCACTAAAACTATGTAAATGTGATGATATAACTTATATCATGTATAAAAAAAATGAAGTTGATACTTGATTTTATGCACCTGAACCCAACTTGGTTTTGTATATCTACACTGTTTTTATATAATTCTCAGGATAAGCATGTTAATTGTAAAACATATATGTATAATCTCGTTAAGCGATAGGATATATAAGGGGTGTATTATTTTTAATTATGCGTTAAAGATTGCTTTAATCTGTTGATTTGATTCAGAATTATGTTTTACTCTTAGAAGGTACAGTATCATACAGAGAACATGACGTCATGAGGAGCGGGAACTGGCGAATTGTTAGTTAAAGATAAAGAATTGTAAAGTCTTATGCTGCATTCACACCGAAATAGAAATAGACGTGCGTTCAATTCGCTCCAGGAGAAATATGTCATAAAACACCACTCAGCCTCTTTTCATTTTCATTAAAAATATATATTAAACATTAATAACCACACAAATGTGGCCCAGGGAACTACATTATCTTCACTGCATGTATATTTAAATATCCTTAAAAAATAAAGTTATGAAACTTCTCTTTGCTCAGTCAAAACGATTTGGCAGACAACAAATTATAGATTCATGAGAGCAAAGATCGCCCGATGCACCACTACAGGACATCAGAGCCAACGGCAAACGGCAGAAGGACTGGCCGAGGAAAGGCTGCCTTCGCCGGGGTTATGAGCAGTGATTGCCCGGTGATCGCCTGGATCTCACAACTCCAAAAACACAAGAATTTTTTTTCAAATAGGCGCTCTCTTTATAAAAAAAACACAGATTTGAGCTTTAAACAACTACATTCTCATCTGAAAAAGTCGTAAAACTACATTTTGTGTACATTTTAAATTTTGTGACACAATAGTAGTATTTTTAAATTATGCAGGGTTTCTCATCACGTCACTTTACCATGTGACAGCAGCGAGCAGGCTCCTGATTGGTTAACGCAGCACGAATTGACGGCAAAGTTAAAAATTTTCAACTCGGGCGTCAGACACGAATTTGCTTCAAAACGTGAATGCACAAAATCACCACTCAATTCGCGTCATTCGCGCAAACTGGACCTCCAGACGTGGGTCAACGCGCCTTTCCATTGACTTAACATTGAAATCACTCGCGCCAGACGCTCTATTAGCGCTTGGTGTGAACGCAGCATAATGTTTTAAGAGCAGGTTGAGAAGGAAAGAAGAACAGTGTTCAAACGTTTATTAGTTTACAAATAATGTGTTATGAATGCAGGTCTGATTTAGGATTGCTGTATGTCAAGTTGCCTAGAGATTTGACTTCTGTAGATGTTTCTTAGACAGTTTGCTTTTTGACATGAACTCTGGCTTTGTAAAAGACATTAAACTACAGCTTAGGTGATGATTTAAGTTTATCTTAAAGGGGTCATGAACTGTTTTATTGTTTTATAATGTTTTCTGTAGTGCACTTATAATGTTAGTATGATTTTTACATCAAAAACGATTTTGAAATAAAAGCATTTTTCCTACACTCTGATTTTAGCCTCCGATTTTAAATATAACGCTTTTTACAATGCCGATTGTTTCAAAGCAGCTTTACAGTGTTAACAGGAAAATAATGCAACAGAATTTGATTCGGCTGTACAGCTGCTCTGGTGACAACGGTGATGTTATCCAGCTAATTTCAATTATCATGGCGGCAGTGGCTCAGTGGTTCATGTAGGTTGTCTACAAACTGGAAGGTTGGTGGTTCGATCCCCGGTTCCACCTGACCAAGTGCCGAGGTGTCCATGAGCAAGACACCTAACCCCAGCTGCTCCTGATGAGCTGGATGGCGCCTTGTATGGCTGACACCGCCATCGGTGTGTGAATGAGTGTACGAATGGGTGAATGTGAGACAATTGTAAAAGCGCTTTGGATGGCCGTAGGTCTGTTAAAAGCGCTATATAAATGCAGTCCATTTACCATAATATAATGTCAATGCGGGTAGATCGGTAATATAGTTGAAATTTAGTGTCCCCAACTGAGCAAGCCAAGCCAAAGGCGACAGTCGCAAGAAACCAAAACTCTTTCAGGGCCAGAATGGAGAAAAAAAACTTGGGAGAAACCAGGCTCAGTCGGTTGCCAGTTCTCCTCTAGCTGAAAAACAAACAGTGTATGATTATAATTCTGGCAACATTGCAGGTCTTAAGTCATATTAGGTAAATAGATATTCGTAAGATTGTTCGAAAGATTGGAGTCGTCATGCCGGAGACAGGTTTATTGAGGATGCAGTTTCGACAAGGCAATTTCAGGGGGAGTCTAATTGACACGGTCTCTGCAGACACTTCAGGGTCATGCGTTGGTCATGTGTTGGTCATGTCTGGGCGCAGGTCCACCATCTGATCTGGATACGGCCCGGATCCGGCTGACTGCAGTAAACCTCGGGATAAAACAGAGAGACTATCATTAGCGTAGATGCCGTTCTTCTGATGATGTCACGAGTACATCAGGTGTTATGGGAAGTGTTCCCGGTTCCGGCTGACCTAGTTAATGTAGCCTAACAATCATTTCATTGAAAAAGTGTTTTATGTGTATGCCATAGTGAAGAGATGTGTTTTTAGTCTAGATTTAAACTGATAGAGTGTGTCTGCTTCCCGAACAATGCTAGGAAGAGTTCCAGAGTTTAGGAGCTAAATAGGAAAAGGATCGAGCGCCTGCAGTTGATTTGGATATTCTCGGTATGATCAACTGGCCAGAGTTTAGAGAGCACAGTAGACGTGATGGAGTATAATGTGTTAAGAGCTCGTTCAAGTATTGGGGAGCTAAACCATTTAGTGCTTTGTAAGTAATAAGTAAGATTTTAAAATGTATGCAATGTTTAATAGGCAGCCAGTGCAGTGTTGACAGAACTGGGCTAATATGGTCACACTTCCTGGTTCTAGTAAGAACTCGAGCTGCTGCGTTTTGGACCAGCTGGAGTTTGTTTATTAAGCGAGCAGGGCAACCACCCAGTAGAGCATTACAATAATCTAGCCTTGAGGTCATGAACGCATGAACTAACTGTTCAGCATTTTGCATTGAGAGCATGTGCCGTAATTTAGATATATTTTTAAGATGGTCGAATTTTACAGATGCTAGAAACGTGGCTTTCAAACGAAAGATTGGTATCAAAGAGCACACCCAGGTTCCTCACTGACGACGAGGACTTGACAGAGCAGCATCAAGTGTTAGACAGTATTCTAAGTTACTAGCTTTTTTGTCCAATAATTAAAAATTCAGTTTTTTCCGAATTGAGTTGCAGGAAATTACTGGTCATCTAATGTTTTATATCAGCTATGCATTCCGTTAATCTTGTGAATTGGTAAGTTTCGTCAGGGTGTGAACAAATATAGAGCTGAGTATCGTCAGCATAACAAGGAAAACTAACGCCATGCTTCCTAATGATATCTCCCAGTGGTAGCATGTACAGGGTGAAGAGCAGCGGTCCTAGAACTGAGCCCTGCGGTACTCCATACTGAACTTGTGATCGGTGTGACATCGCTTAATTTACTGCTACAAACTGATAACGGTCACATAGGTATGATTTAAACCATGCCAATGCAATTCCACTAATGCCTACATCATTTTCGAGTCTATTCAAAAGAATGTTGTGGTCGACAGTATCAAATGCAGCGCTAAGATCGAGTAACACTAATAGATAGATACAGCTACGATCGGATGATAAGAGTAAATCATGTGTAACTCTGATGAGAGCAGTCTCAGTGCTATGATACGGTCTAAATCCTGACTGGAAATCCTCACAGATACCATTTCTTTCTAAAAAGGAACATAATTGTGAAGACACTGCCTTTTCAAGTATTTTTGAGAGAAAGGGTAGATTTGAGATTGGCCTGTAATTGACTAATTCTGTAGGATCAAGATGCGTTTTTTTAATAAGTGGTTTAATAATAGCCAATTTAAAAGTTTTCGGTACATATCTTAATGACAAAGATGAATTAATGATATTAAGAAGAGTTTCTATGACTTCTGGTAGCATTTCTTTTAATAGCCTAGTCAGTACAGGGTCGAGCATGCATGTTGTTGATTTTGATGATTTAACGAGTTTAGAATCAGAATCAGAAACAGAAAGAGCTTTATTGCACAAGGATTTTTTTTTGGTGCTGAAGCTTCCAGTGCACATATACAATATAAACATAACAAGAACATAGTTCAAATTCTAAGAATAAAAATATGAAAATAGTATAAAAAATATAAGGTTACAGTTACGTTTCTTAGTCAAAATTTAGCCAATTCTTCTTCTCCTATAGCAGTGAATGAGTGTGTGTGTGTGTGTGTGTGTGTGTGTGTGTCTTCCCCATAGCAGTGAATGAGTTTAATTTTTCCTCAGTGCCACACTACAATGCTCTGTCTGATGTGATACTGTAGTAGACGGCTCCATGAGTGTGTGTGTGTGTGTGTGTGTGTGTGTGTGTGTGTGTGTGTGTGTGTGTGTGTGTGTGTGTGTGTGTGTGTGTGTGTGTGTGTGTGTGTGTGTGTGTGTGTGTGTGTGTGTGTGTTTGTGTGTGTGAGTGTGTGAGTGTGTGAGTGCGAGTGTGCTCGTTGCAGTGTTGGGGAGTAGTTAACTACAAGTAGCTAAGCTACTAACTTAACTGCATTTTTCAGTAGCTCAGTTACTTTTGAAACAATGTAGCTTTTCCAGTAGCTAACTACTTTTTCCAGCAAGTAGCGGACTATCCCTATAATTAAGGTGTTTAATTATGTTCATTCAAACGTGATGCACATCAGGGCTGTTTTTAAAGTCCACCTCGAGTGTAGTGCAGATCACTTTTACCTTTGAACGGGTTGAGGAAGAAAACGCCGTGTTTTGCGGGCTGCATAGGTCCTCCGAACCCTCAGCAGGTGCTCCGCACGCGGCCTTCATCAAACCGCGGCTCCGCCTTCAAAGAGCCGCCACAGCTGGAGCTCATTAACAGGGCACATGACAAGGGCCAGGCGCGCCACCGCCTCTCCTCCGGACACTTTGAAGTTCCTTCAGACGGGCAGCAGGACTGTTTACATCAAAGCACCCCGTACCTGATACCAACGAAAACACAGAAAATTTTCATTTGTAAACTAAGCGTTTACACAACACCGCTTTCAACTAAAAACGCAAAACTTTTTATGGTTTTGGTCTTCTTTTTTGTTTTACACGGCATCGTCGTTTTGAGGGCCTGGAAATGCAAACTTTTGAACGTTTTTGAAAACGAAACCATTATTGTCTCCGAGTAGACTACAAACACGCAAATCTGTGAAAACCATTATCGCCACGCTTTTGTGTTCATACCCAAGCGATTTGAACGTGCAAATTCACTCCCTGACAGTAAAAACCAAAATTATACATGCACATGCACTGACAACCTTATAAACATTTACAATGCTATCCAGATTCTGTAATTTCAGTCAAATGTAGGCTGTTTTCGCTGTGCATAAAACATACAATACGCTTTAAATGATTACTCGTTTATGTAAATATGCATTACATTAATGCGAAGACAAGATGATCAAACTGTTTTGGGGGAAACTAATAAATCATACACCCGTCACAGCATTTCTATGTTTAAAGTTTATGGCACGCCCATCTCGGGAATTTGGGTATCAAAATAGTTTCCGAACTTCCCAGTGGTAAACATGACATCAGAGGACGTTATTTTCAGAGGCGTATTTATGATAATTCTGATGGCACGTGAAGGCAGCTTCTGTGTTCATACCCAAGTGATTTGAACGTGCAGCTTCACTCCCTGACAGTAGATGGCACTTCTGATTTGATTGCAGATGGAAACTCACCATCGAAACAATTCCTCTCCATAACAATTCCCTCTAATGGAGGTTTTTGTAGTCGCTGTGGTGTTTGTCAAAGTTCTTTGTGTTCAGACACCAAACCAGCAGCTCTACATTATTTAATTCACCAATTGACCTTTCGTACTAACCCCACCTCCCGCTGACCATAGCTTGATTCCCAAGGAACAGCGGCCGTTTGGACACACATAGGGGGCGACCAAGGGCTAACGGGACTAGCGGTTCGGGGCCCTTTGGTACGAACGGGAGCTGAAGAACACAAAGACGTCCCACTTCCCAATTACGTAGTGGGCGCCAAATAACTGGCCCACAGACATTTCTATGCAAATTAAGCACTCAAATGACTTGAAAGCCACATGAACGTGTTTGGTTCATTATGCCAAGTACAGTAGATATGTTTTCATGTGTAAAAATTTATATTAAATGTTAAATATCATCTATAAATACTGTGTCCGTGGACCAGTTATTTGGCGGCCACTACAGAAATGGGACGTGGTACGTCTTTGTGTTTCCAGCTCCCGTTCGGCTCTGGAAGGTACTAGTGCCACCAGACTTGCGCTCCTGTCTACGTCTTGATGCCCTCTATCAGAATCCAGAGTTTGGAGAAGATTGGAGAAAAAATATTTAAAATAAATAAATAAATCATCATAAAAAATTAATCTGAATTCTCGGAAACTTTGTCATGATTTCTAGGAAAGATTATCACATATGGTGAAGTACACCGCAAGTCTGGTGGCCCTAGAGTCTTCCAGAGCTCAACGGGAGCAATAAAACAAAGACATCCCACTTCCCAATTACGTAGTGGGTGCCAAATAACCGGTCCACGGACAATGCCATTTCTATGCAAATTAAGCGCTCAAATGACTTGAAAGTTAGATGAACGTGTTTGGTTGAGTGTGCCAATTACAGTAGAGGTGTTTTAATGTATACAATTTGACAATAAATGTTAAATATCATCTATAAACACTGTTTCCGTGGACCAATTATATGGCGGCTCTAAATAAATGGGAAATGGGACGTCTTTGTGTTTTCGGCTCCCGTTCGTACGCGGAGGCCCCGAATGACTTGAAATTTAGCACGGTGGCTCATGGGGGCTCCCCGAACAGCATAGTGTAAGGGCCCGGCTCCAGAACGCAGGGTACAATTAATACAACTTCGTAGAGCTTCACGCTTCGGGGACCAGAGTCGGGGGCCCCCCGAGAGAGGCGGAATCCCGAGTCTCGAGGAGCCATGAACTTTTGTCTCCGAATGGGGGCGGTCCGTAAAATTAGCAGGTAATCGGACAAACAGCGTGTCCGTGGGATTGGGGCGTGGCCTGAGAGCGGTTAGGGGGGTCACCTGATAATTTGCCCGATATAGCGGGTAATCGGACAAATAGCGTGTCCGTAGGATGGGGCGTGGCCTGGGAGCAGTCAGGGGGTGTCACCTGATCATTTGCTCGATATAGCGGGTAATCAGACAAATAGCATGTCCGTGGGATGGGGGCGTGGCCTGGGAGCGGTCAGGGGAGTCACCTGATCATTTGCTCGATATAGCGGGTAATCGGACAAATAGCAGGTCCGTGGGATGGGGGCGTGGCCTGAAAGCAGTCGGGGGTGTCACCTGATCATTTGCCCGATATAGCGGATGATAGTGCAAATAGCGGATTCATGGGACGGGGGCGTGGCCTGGGAGCGGTCAGCGGTGGGTCATTGGTCCACTATAGAGGGTAATCGGGCATATAACGGTTTCGTGGGAAAGAGGGAATCGCAAAGTGACCATTCACAGATTATTTGAATGGCCCAGGAGCCTGTCCGATTAATCCAGGACTGGGACGGTGATTCAGCCACACTGTGGATGAAGGCGGTATTGCCTCTGGGGGCCTCGAACTCCCGTTCGCTCCCGAACCAGGCAGGGACGTTTCGGCCGTAGGGGGAGCGCGCCAAAAAATTTCTGCTGACCAGCGCGCAGCAACCGCGACCCTATGTCTATGGACCCGCTCCCCGATTACGAATCGGACATTTCTGCGGCTTTGGTACTACCTCTTCGTGTACTTGCTTCCTCTTCGGTACAATGTGTGCATCAATGTCTTGTGTTTTAGCGCCACCAAGTCGTGTTTTACTGTAACTTCAGCAGCTTCAGGCATGTGAACAAATGCGGTAATCTCATTGGTCCGCCAGTTTTTAACACAGCGCGTCAAACCAAAAACCTGAGGCGTTTTTTTTTTTTAATTACACTTTTACGTCTGCCGTTTTGCGCGTCGGCGTGCACACTCACATTGGCACCCTTTGTTTAGTCACGAGTAGGGATGCAACGATTATAGATTTTGTTGGTACGATTATAGTCTGAGGAATAATCACGGTTTCACGATTATCACGATTATTATGCAGTCATTCATTTTTACAAAACTACTAATGTATAAAACCACATGAACACTCATTAGATTTTAAAGTGTTATTTATTGCTGACTTTTGAAATAGAAAGAACACAGAAGCCAAAAACTACAGCACAAAATAATAATCAAAATCTACATTCCTTTTGGACTTGGGGTAGAGAACTTGGAAATTATGGTAAAAAAGGATTCTGCAACAGTTGGTTGTTGAACTGCAGCTACAGCACCACCAGTCTTAAAAACAGCTAAAAGAGCATAAGAAAAATGAAAATAAATAATCCATACAAAGATGAACTTTGACTGGACTTAATAACTAAATGACTATGAGTAATGACTTAAGTTGATTTTCAATATTTGATTACATTAACGATTATATTTCTATAATATTTAAGTATTATTATTAATATAAAACTAATATTAACTTTAGGGGGAATAAACTGAAATGTTATTGTCATTAATATGTAGTCATTTTAACGATCTTTTTTAATAATTCATCTAATTTTACATGTGGCTTGAGAAAAGCATGTCTATTATATAGGTTTGTCTGTTTGAAGTTTTAGTAAAAATTATGGAAAGAAACATCTCATGTTATACGCTAGGGGGCGCTATTATGCATCTTCTGAAATGGTGCCGACAGATCAAAACAGACGAAGAAGAAGAAAGAAAAGAACTCACATGCAAGCAGATGCATACGTAAAATAACGCAATCATCAACATTAAACAGCATCTAAATCAAAACGTCCTAATGTTACTGAATACAATGCCAGGATGAGCTCCGGGGTGTTGATGGACTCGATCTACTCCATCTGTGTTTGATCATCGCTCTGAATCTGATCTGTATGTAAACGTGATTTTCTCAGCTTTATGCTTAAAATGTTGCTTTTTTTTTTAATGAGACGTGCCCACATTCAAGTGTTGATTAAAAAGGATTGCATTAAGTGATGATCCCGCTGGTGCTGCATCCCTCTGCCGTAGTTAATCTACGGTAGTAAAGCAGTAGCCTCCGTGTCTCCGATAAGCACGTCACTTTAACTGGCGTGCCGTTGGTGTAACCTTGTTTTCATTCCGTACAACAGAAACACGGTGTAGTGGAACCTTTACGATTCATTAACCGTGACGTTTTTAAGCGCGGTTAATCGTGAAACCTGTTAATCGCTGCATCCCTAGTCACGAGGTGTTAAACGTTGGCAATAAGTGTGCAATAATTGTGTGAACAAGACTGTAAAAAAAGATGGACGCCACACCTTCACTCAACATTCATTGCAGAAAAGTGAAGCCGCCAATGTCCAAATATGGCGCTGATATCTGAGCCCGAGCACAGTACTGAGCGTGAAGTGGAGCCGCGGTATCAAGGCCTCACACACACTCCTATGTCGGTGTGAATTAAACAGTTATGGAAAAATAGAAATTAAAGTTAAAGCTCCAATCTTCTCCAGAAGTTCCCGAAAATTGTCCCTTCATTGACCACTTCGCACAAAGAAACTGTCAATCATGACGTCACACCCCCTGCTTTTATAGCATCAAATAACTGAAACCAAACTGGTTTAAAAAACAAACACTTGAACTTACATCAGCGTGATATAAACTACCTAAAATGACAGAAACCATCTTTAGAAAAAATTAATTCGAAGTGCAATTTGATTGTTTAGTTTGTCTCACGTGCCATTACATTACATGGAGAGGTTTGACATTGCCAGGTCTGTGCAACTAAAGTAGCCCAATGTGATTTTCTCCATCGGGCGGCCGAATTCTCCACTGAATTTGTATGTCTGGGGGGTGTTTTGAGGGTGTTGGACTCATTCTTCAGTGCAGGACCTCTCAAGCTCCATGAGGCTGCATGGGGAGCGTCGACCATGTTCAGATCTCTCCAGAGATGTTCAATCGGGTCTGGGCTTTGGCTGGGCCACTCAAGGACATTCCCAGAGTCGTCCCGTAGCCACTCCTGTTTTATCGTGGCTATGCTTCAGGTCTTTGTCCTGTTGGAAGATGAACCTTCACCCCAGTAGGGCTGGGCACCGAAACGGCGATACTTTTATGGTATCGAACGAAAAACTCAGATACTATGAGTATCGAAAAATGATTTATCTTTCCGTGCCAAATTTCAATTCCAAAAGCCAAGTGGCTGTGTGAGCCTGTAGCATACTTGCGTGCAAGGACCTAAAGCACCGGCGATTGGCTGTCCACCACCACGTGACGGGGTAGTCTCGCAGTCACACAACACAAGTGTGTTTGTTTTTTCCTCATGTGTTTTACCGTGTTGTTTTAAAATACCAAAGAGCTCTAAAGTGTGGCTACACTTTATAACAGTGGATGCCGAATCAGCAAATTGCAACGTTTGTAAAAAGAGTATTGCAACCAAAGGTTGGCAATACCACCAATTTAGTGAAGCACTTGACCATGCACGGGATCAATATTAAGGCAGAAAGTTGCACGGTATTCGACTGTAAATAGATGGAACCAGAGGAGCCTTTCACCTCATCGCAGTCAAACCAGCCCCCGTCAACATCATCTGGCATTTCTGGGATTGTAGCAGGTAAGATAGGTCACCTTTTTTAGCGAACAGAAGTTAAAGTAATTGTTTACGCTAACACGAGTAGGGTTGCCACCTTCAGTGTGGCAAAATAAGGGACACCCATTAAGGTTACACATTTTAGAAATACTTGACAGATAAGTGTAATTTCACTACTTAAACCGAATGCATCCCCATGACGTTGACTACCACTTTATGTATGTTAGTTTGTGCTGCTAGTCGGTTGCTGTAGCGTTAGCGCTGTCTATTTCCCCCTTCACATTAGTCTCTGCACCGGTCCACCCTGATGTTAGGAATAGGAAGACAATGCCAGAAAGTGTCAATCCCTTCACACTGGGAAAATGTCCAAGCAAAGACGAGATCAGTGCCAAAGAGCAGTTACAGAGTTTATTGTTAAAGGTTTGCTACCTTTTTCGACAGTGGAGGTGAGCAAGCTATTGATATAAAGGGAGTTTTTTAAAAAGGTAGTTCGCCAATATAGCCTCTTTTAGCCTGCCTGGGTGACATATTTTACTGTTATTGTCAGTAAAAAAGATTAAACCATTATATTGTTAATGTTTTGTGCTCTAATGTCAATTATAGGGAGATGATAAGCACCTTAAACCCCCAGTATCAGTCCCCCAGCAGAGACCTGCTGTCAAATGCATTTATTCCTGCATTGTATGCAGTAGAAATAGGAAATCTGAAGAGAAAGTTGCAAGTTGTGGCTGATGTGGCGGTGACTGCTGATGGGTGGACCAGTGTGGCTCAAGACCACTATTTGACCGTTACAGTCCACTATGTGAAAAAAGGTTTCATGAAGAAGAAAGTACTCCATACAAGGGCAGTCTACACGTCCCAGACAGGGGGAGACATAGCAGAGGAAATAGGAGAAAATCTGGATGAATTTGAAATAAAGCACAAAGTTGTAGCCATCACTGTAGACAATGCAGCAAACATGGATGTGGCAGTGAAAAAGATGAGCATAATAAAGATTGGCTGCTTTGCTCACACACTAAACATTGCTGCTCAAAAACTGTACAATGTGCCCTCCGTTTCAAGGTGGGCAGGAAGGATCCGTGCAATGGTGGTCTGGTTGAAGAGGTCTAGCCTGGCTAAACCTGTCTTAAAGGAAAAGCAGAAACTTCTCGGTAAGTAGAAATCAAAATACGCTAAATTTAACTTGTCTTGGTCAGAGGTGGACAGTAACGAAGTAGATTTACTTGAGTACTGTACTTAAGTACACTTTTTGAGTAGCTGTACTTTACTTAAGTATTATTTTTTAGGGAAACTTTTACTTTAACTTCACTACATTTGAAAGACTACTTTTTACTCCACTACATTTCTATCAAAGTCCTCGAAGTCGAAAGTCATTTCTGTAGCAGCTTTGCAAGTCAGTGGATGATTGTATTCTTTTTTGAACATTAATTAGTTTATAGCAAAAATGGAAGAAGACGGTTCCTCTGTGCAGTTGTGTGCACCCATGGCCATACTTATAAAGTACGTTTCAGTTCCCCTTCGAGGGAACTCGAACTGCGTCAACGTGATGACACTTTGGGGAACGCCCCTCGCGTAAAGCGTCTGAAGAAATAGTAGAATCAGCCCAATCCTATTGGTGTTGCGTGATGATGTAGTATGTGACGGCATACCCGGAAGATACAAAGAGACGTCTGAACACAACAGAGATAGCTTTTTGCTCTTCAGCGTCAAACTATGGCGAGCGAGCGATTCAGGTTGTCTGTGCCTCCGTGTCTGCGCTACATTACGGGCACGGACACACATCAACTTTGTGTGCAGTGTCTTGGCTCTTGAGGGAGCGGCCTGCGGTGATTGTGAACTGCTGCCGCTGAGAGTGCTGCGCTCGCGGCTGGCCGTCTTTGAGGAGACCGGCCAGCCTTGTGAGCCCTGCGGTTCTGGGCCTGCGTCTGTTGAGGCAGCGCGGCACCGTAGATTGTGGGGATATGGGACTGCTGAGGCATCTTCCCTATCCACCTCTGACAATTCCGATCTCCTCCCGCCCCGTGTGGAAGCCCGCGATACGGCTTCTTCCCGCGGGGCGGAGGGTCCGGGTCTAAGGCTGTCTGACTCCGAGGAGTCAGACGCTTTGGGAATCGAGGCGGATGATGTGGGGCCTTCACCACCCCACACGCCCGCTATGGAGGAGCTTGAGGAGGTTTTAACCCACGCCGTGGGCAAGCTTAGTTTAGATTGGCCACAGGAAATAGTGGACATCCAGCCGCCATCTAAGCTGAATGAACGCATTTTCAGGCATCGGGTTCAGCCTCCACAGCGGGGCCTTCCTTTCTTCCCCGATTTACACAACGAGTTGTGTAGATCGGGGGAGAAACCCTTCTCAGCCCGTTTATCTAATTCCCCGGTGCTGGATTTTGCCAATGTGCTGGGGACGGCTGAGTTGGGTTATGCAGCGTTGCCACAGGTTGAAGAGGCGCTTGCAGGCCACCTCTCACTCGGGGCCGCTGCATCATTGAAGGCCCCGACGCTGCCCACTAAACCTTGCTGCGATACCTCCAGGTTGGTTGGCAGGGCTTTTACTGCGGTAGGTCGCCCTGCTGGTTGTCTGCACACCATGGCGGTTCTGCAGGCATACCAAGCCGACCTCCTCAAAGAGCTGGATGAGGGCGAGGGACCGTCCCCAGATGATGTCACCGAGCTCCGGAAGGCGACAGATTTGTCTCTCCGCATTAACAAGGAGACGGCCCGCGCTGTGGGCCGCTCTATGGCTGGTCTGGTGTGCGTTGAGAGATATCTCTGGCTGACGCTGTCGGGAATCAAGGAGAGGGAGAAACCCTCTCGATGCCCCGATCTCGCCTTCTGGCCTCTTCGGCGGTGCAGTTGATACCGTCGTCGAGAGGTTTCAGGAGGCGAGGAAGCAGTCAGCCGCCTTCCAGAGGTTCATTCCTCGCCGCTCGGGCTCCTCGGCGAGAGCAGTCCCGAGTGGGCAGCCCGGGTCTTCATCCAGCTCCTCGCCCCGCGAGGTGCAAAGGTAGATTGTCGCCTCCCGCGCCCCTCCTGAGGGAGCTTGGCAAAGGAGACGGCGCTCTCGCAGAAAGCCTTCTCAGCCTAAGGGCGACCTGAGGGACGTCATCCAGGCTAAGAAGGCTCCCAAGCGGTCCTAGCTTCGGCAGGGCCGCTGAGAGCTGTCCCCCACAGGGTGGAATGATCAAGGTCGTTTCCACCCTGGGGCTCTCGATGCTGCATTCCCGCCGTCCTGTTCCAGTCGCCTCTAGTAAGACCTGCGACAGTCCAGCAATCGCGTGCGCCCGCCGGATCTCTTCCCCAACTTCAGGGGGTTGGGGAGGAGGCTCGGTTAACGCCCGAGACTGTCCTTGAGAGGCTAGTTCCCTTAGTAGATTATCTCTGCGCATGGTCATGCCTTCCGGGTATATCTGCGTGGGCCCTGCGTACTGTGGAACGGGGTTACAGGCTGCAGTTCGGTTTCCCTCCCCCGAAATTCAACGGGGTGGTCCGGACTGTGGTCGGCCCAGGGCAGGTGCGAGTGATGGAACAAGAAGTACGCTCCCTGCTGGTCAAGGAGGCTATAGAACGTATTCCTCCTCCAGACAGGGAGACCGGGTTCTACAGCCAGTACTTCATAGTTCCCAAGAAGGATGGTGGGTTGCGTCCGATAATAGATCTCAGGTATCTGAACCGGTCTCTGAGGAGATACAGTTTCAGGATGCTCACAATTCCAGCCATCGTGAGTCAGATCCAGTTCGAGGACTGGTTTGTCACGATAGATCTGAAGGACGCATACTTCCATGTCTCCATCCTTCCATCTCACAGGAAGTTCCTGCGGTTCGCTTTCGGGGGCGAAGCGTACCAGTATCGGGCTCTTTCCCCTCGCATCCTCACGAAGTGTATGGATGCAGCACTGGCTCCGTTGAGACTCCAGTGCATCCGTATACTCAATCGATGATCAGCTAAAATTCACTGACCACATTACTGCAACAACCCGGTCCTGCAGATTTGCATTATACAACATTAGGAAGATTAGACCCTTCCTATCTGAGCAGACCACACAACTCTTGGTCCAAGCTCTTGTTCTCTCCAGACTGGACTACTGTAATGCTCTTCTAGCAGGCCTTCCGGCATGCACTATCAAACCCTTGCAACTGATCCAGAATGCAGCGGCGAGGGTGATCTTTAACGAGCCGAAGAGAGCACACGTCACGCCTCTCTTCATCAGACTCCACTGGCTACCAATAGCCGCTCGCATCAAATTCAAGGCACTGGTACTCGCCTTCAAAGCAACCACTGGCTCTGCACCAATTTACCTTAACTCGCTTGTTCAGACATACACACCCTCCAGGAGTTTGCGTTCTACCAGTGAACGACGCCTTGTGGTGCCATACCAGAGAGGCATGAAATCACTGTCACAGACCTTTTCCTGGACCGCCCCCACCTGGTGGAATGACCTGCCTATCTCAATTCGAGCAGCCGAGTCTGTAGCCATTTTCAAAAAACATCTAAAGACGCATCTCTTCCAGCAGCACCTGACCAATCAAGAATAGCACTTAACATTCTATTCATTTTTCTGTCTGTCTAATTTATTTAAATAAAAAAAAATAAAAAATAAAAAATCCTGTGTGTTCTGTGTTAGATTAACTGAGACTTGTTACAGCACTTGCATACTGTAGCCTCTGACTGTTGTAGTTGCTTCTATTGCTCTCATTTGTAAGTCGCTTTGGATAAAAGCGTCTGCTAAATGACAATGTAAATGTAAATGTAAATGATATTGACGACTGGCTCATTCTGGATCAGTCGCACGATATGGCAGTTCGACATCGAGATGTCGTTCTAGCCCACATAAGGTGCCTGGATCTGAGACTCAACACGAAGAAGAGCGTGTTGACGCCCTCCCAGAGGACTACGTTCCTGGGGGTTGTGTGGGATTCAACGCTGATGCGGGCACAGCGGTCCCCCGCACGCGTAGAGTCCATACTGGCGATGGTCTCGAGAGTAAAGCTGGGCCGCAGCCTCACTGTGAAGCAGTTTCAGAGACTGCTGGGTCTCATGGCAGCAGCGTCCAACGTGATACTGTTTGGCCTGCTCCACATGAGACCCCTCCAGTGGTGGCTGAGAACCAAGGGGTTTTCCCCCAGGGGAAATCCTTTCCGTATGATCAGGGTAACGCGCAGATGCCTTCGTTCCCTCATCATATGGAAGAAACCTTGGTTCCTGTCCCAGGGGCCAGTGTTGGGAGCGCCCTGTTGCCGGAAATCCGTTTCAACAGACGCTTCCCTCACTGGTTGGGGCCGGGTCACGGAAGGCCGCTTTTCCAGAGGTCTGTGGGGGACCCGGAATTCTTCCTGCCATATCAACTGCCTGGAAATGCTGGCGGTCTACAAAGCTCTGAGGAGCTTTCTCCCGGACCTCCACGGCCACCATGTCCTGATACGATTCGACAACATGTCGGTGGTATCGTATCTAAACCACCAGGGGGGCCTGAGGTCAAGCCCTCTTTGCAGACTGGCGCATCAGGTTCTCCTGTGGTCCCAGGGGAAGTTGTCATCCCTCAAGGCGATGTACATCTCCGGGGACCAAAACCAGGGATCAGACATCCTGTCGAGGCAGGGGCTGAGGCCCGGGGAATGGGGACTCCACCCCGAGGTGGTGGAAGGGCTTTAAAAGATACCAGATGATGAATAAGGGTCTTATCTAGCGAAACCATCAGTTTCTGTGAGAAACCGAGCAGTATTTATGCTATTAATTTACCTCTTAACAGACGAACGCGATCGTCTCTGAGCTCCGCCATAACTTCCGGAAAGTGAGGTCAAATTCGATCGTGGTCATAGATATATCGATAGTAGATCCCTCATTCTACTGATCTGTGCATCTACGTATACATCTATGACCACGATCATGTGGAGAAAAACCCTGGACTGTTTTCATCCAAAACCTTAATTTCTTTTCGACTGCAGAAAGAAAGACATGGACATCTTGGATGACATGGGGGTGAGGAAATTATCAGCAAAAGTTTATTTAAAAGTGAACTAATCCTTTAAGTACTTTTAAAAACAAGTACTTCTGTACTTTTACTTAAGTTTTTTACAACTTTCACTTGTAACGGAGTAATATTTGACCAGTAGTACTTTTACTTTCACTCGAGTAATGGAGTTGTGTACTTTGTCCAACTCTGGTCTTGGTTAAATTGTTTATTAAACGGTTTCCCCAAATGGATAACCAGTTTGACCCATCTGTCTCTCTCTGTAGGCCTTCCAGAACATGCAGTCATCTTGGATGTTAAGAACAGGTGGAATAGCCTCTTTCTAATGGTGGAGCGGTTCCTCAAGCAGTTTCCTGCCATCCAGGCAGCTGCCATGGACGCTCGGTTAAAGAGGACAATGGAGAAGGACAGGTATTTGAATTGGCTTAGTATCAGTGCTAAATATCTTTTGTTAAGAAGTTTAATCTTGTTAATGAAACTATGTGGACTGGAATTTTGAGACAGGAGCGAGTTACTGATGATGACTTCAGAAAAGCAGAGGCGTTTGTCAAAGTCATGAAGCCACTGTATACTTCAACACTTTGCATGTCTGCTGAAAGGATTCCAACATTGGGTCAGATTCTGCCCATCTTGGGGAAACTTGAGCACCACTTCACTATAAGTGCAGAGGACTCCACATTTACTCAGTGCATCAAAGAAAAAATCTGGGGTGATCTTTCAAAAAGATACCAAGTGAGTATCATAATCCTATTGATTTGTCAATTGTTTCCATAAGGTATACTCAGAAACCTAACTTCTATACTATGTTCTTGTCTTGCAGGAGGAGTGCATTCAACAGTTTTTGGAGGAAAACACTAGCCTGGATGCCAGCCGAACTTAGCCCCGCCCACAACATTTGAGGTCGGCAGTTCGGTCTGGACTCGATCCGTTGGGGAGCAACTATGCCTGAACAGAAGCTGTTCGGGACCAATCAAATTGTCAGGGCGGGCTTTAGACGATGATGGACAGATGATAAACAGTAACGCAAGCATCCACGTCACAAAAGAGCGCTTGGGTTGAATTTGTTCTAATCCTAAACGGAGAATTTGTTCGTATATGCATTCACCTTCACTACTTCTCTCAGAAATGATGATCGTGTTGGTAAGTAAACTCTGTGTATCCTTAAAATCTTTTTTACAACACCGGCAAACATCGTTTTCACTTACTTCTTCCAGCGCGCGTGCACAGGGTTGCCAAGTTTCAACAAAACCCGCCCAATTGCTACTCAAAACTAGCCCAAAACAAGCCCAATAGCTTTCCGGGGCGGGGGGTAAAATATGTGTTTTTTTGGCTGGGTTGCCTGGGTTCCTGGGTCTAAATATCACATAATTGGGGTCGCTTCAACCCGCGGACATGGAAAAACAGGCCGCAGTTTGGCAACACTGTGTGCAGTTGAGTTCTGTTGACATTTGACAACTAACGTTATGCGTCGCTCCATTGCTCTGATTGGTTGTAGGTCTATCCAAATGAGGTCTTTCCCGGTTCGGTTGAAACACGCCCCATAATCACAGCCCAACGGAGCAGTATCAGACTCATATTCTGACTAGAATTGAGTATGACGACGTCAGTCTAGGAAAGCACGGCCTTAGACCCAAGATTTAAGTCAAGAGTGGCAGCCGCAGATGCAGTGTGGGACAGAGTAGAGAAGGAGCTGATTAGTAGGGCCACCACACATCTGCTGTGTTTAATATTCTTATTACTGGTAATCGTTCTTCTCTTCCATTGTAAATCAAATCAATGTACATGATACCCGTGTTTCCATCAAATATAGAATAAAGGTGAAAGGACCCAGTCAATAAAGAGGCAGTAAGTGAAGATGGCTTATCTGATGAAGCTTGTGCAGCGCCAGTAGCAACACAGGTAAATATATACGGACATCATGTTTCTTCCTACTTCATTTTCAGAAGAAAATTAATATGTATGTATGTTTGAGTCCAGCTACCCAGTAATGTTGCCTTATTTTGTTTTTATCTTTTCTGTTTGTAGAAGCGGGCAAAGCTTTCTGCCCTTGAGGAGATTTTTGCAGAGGAAGACATGGTGATAGAAGAGCAAGACCAGCACCTCAGAGAAGATTCAGGAGGAGATACAGCTCTACAGAGGTTTGCCATGTACACTCTCCACAGTGAATCCAGCGACTTGGTGGTGGAGTATGAAGGACACACTGCCAATGCTATCCAGCTTGGCAGGCAGGTCCCTCTGTGTACAAGCCTCATCGACGCCCTCAGAGCGTACATTTTCCACTGCTGGGGACACCATTAGCCAGGAGCAGGCCTGTCTGCTACAAGAAAAACCAGACATGTTGATTTTTCTGGAGAAAAACTACTGAGCGGTTAATCACAAATGCAGTTTGATTTTGCACTAAAAAAAAATTTTTTACATTCCTTTGAATTTTAGTTGTTTCAATATTAGCCTGTACACAATGTAATTTGTTTATTTATTTATAATATGTTCATTAGGGCGGGTCAAAAAAAAAAAGATTTTTCGTAGATTAAAAAAAAATTCTCAAAGGGCAAGAATCGATTTTTTTCCCCATATTTATTTCGTAAAATTTGAACATAAAATTTACGTAAATCTAATTACTAGTCTTCTCCACTAGATGTCACCCTCTTATTGGCCTTGCGCGATGTTACAAAGGAGCGAGAGGCGCGCCTGTCATTCCTTCATTCAGTGCTTAAATAGCGCCTCACAAATGATAAATCAACAGTCAATAGAGTCAATAGACCGCGCAGGACCAATAATTCAAACCTAATAGCTTAGCCTATATTATAAACAGATTTCCTCAAATAAAAGTTAGTCCACATAAGTCAGCACATTAAGGTATTGTTAATTACCACGGCAACTACTTGTGTCCAGGTATGAACACGTTTCTCGTGTATGAAAAGTAACGAGCGGTGCAGAGGGAGGCTCATTCCCCGGCGGAGAGACAACCGAGCGGCGCGCCCCGCAAAGATAGCACCCATTCCCGGTTACAACCTCGATCCTCGAAAGGCCTTGTCAGGCACTACGATCGACACGAATTACAGACGGTTTCGCTGGCGCGTTTCCGAGATATAGCCGGTTAACGTTTCAACTGGTCAACTGTCAACTGATCCGTCCCCCCGATCACTATAACCAAGCCAGCGCATCGCGGTTCTCCGTCCCAGGGGTTTCCAGTCGATCCTGCCCGGTATCGCATATATGCTAGTCGCAAAGATAAAATCGAATGGCAATCGCCTGTAAGGAAAGCACGCAAATAACAGAGATAGTGACGAAATATAATGCACCATCCGGGGCATGAATCAAAGCTCAGACGCCTCTGGAGGAAAAAGCCTCCATAAAAACTAACAGAGTCTGAATGACGGTCGGCTAAATCGCAAGAAAAGCTTGCCCATTACTGAAAATTGCTGAAAATCATCCAATATCCTTTTTATAGGTTTTAGAATAAATATATAAAAATATCCATAAAAACAAAATTGTATGCATTTGAAATTTACAGATGGGTTCTCTTTTAATGTACCCAAGTTTACCTAAAATAAAGAGTTTAATTTACAGGTTTGTGGCTCTTAATTTCTTTTTAATTACCCACTTGTAAACTTGTTCACTGTTCTTTTTTTAGAAATCTAGTATTTGTATTTAATCTATATTCATTGAGTTGAATCGAAATCGAATCGGAACATCTGAATTGATACCCAGTCCTAATGTTCATGTTGTGGCAAAAAGGTTTCTTTTTTTGTTAATTTTGGCCAAGTTACGATTGATGCCAATCCTGAGTGTCTGCTGGAGCACCCCTATCCAAAAAGCACAACCAGTTTTATTAATAATGTTACTCTGAGTGAGAAGTGTTACCAGAATTTGTTTTAATTAAGGTGAAAAATAAAAGTTTTGTGTGAAATGGATTTTAAAACATATGATATCGAAAAAAGTATCGTTAGGAACCGGTATCGAAACTGAGGTATCGAAATTGGCACCGGAATGAAAGATTTTGAACAAAACCCAGCCCTACACCCCAGTCTGAGGTCCAGAGCGCTCTGGAGCAGGTCTTCATCAAGGATTCATCTTTCCCTCGATCCTGACCAGTCTCCCAGTTCCTGTGGCTGAAACACACCCCCACAGCATGATGCTGCCCCCACCATGATCACTGTAGGGATGGGATTGGCCAGGAGATGAGCGGTGCCTGGTTTCCTCCAGACATGAAGTTCAATCTGTTTCATCAGACCAGAGAGTCTGAGAGTCCTTGGATTCATGGCTGGGTTTGTGCTCTGCACTGTTAACTGTGGGACCTTATATTAGACAGGTGTGTGCCTTTCCAAATCACGACCAATCAGCTGAACTGACCACGGGTGGACTCCAGTCGAGCTGTAGAAACATCTCAGGATGATCAGTGGAAACAGGAGCACCGGAGCTCAATGAGTGTCACGGCAAAGGCTGGGAATACTGATGGACATGGGAATAAATTTGCAAAGATTTCAGAACCTCTTTCACGCTGTCATTATGGGGTATTGTTTGTGGAATTGAGGAAAATAATTAACTTAATCCATTTGGGAATAAGGCTGTGACATAACAACATGTGTAAGAAGTGAAGCGCAGAGTACTTCCCGGATGCACTGTACTATAGTAGGGGAGTATTTGGTTTCGGACGCAGTCATGGACTTAGAAACAGTTGATGTCAGAAAAGAAGAGAGAAACTCGATGGGCAATTATCTGTTTAATTGATGAAGGTTTGCATGAGTTATTGTTAAACTATTGAACTACTGCAGCCGGAGAATCCAAACGCTCTCGTCCTCCTGCGCTGACGTCACTTCTTACCTGAAAACAGTCAGAAAGAGTGAAAACACTTTATATTTCCTCTGTCTGAGGGGTCATGTGACACTGAAGACTGGAGTAATCATGATAAATTCAGCTTTGATCGCTTTATATTTGAAAGCCGATGACTAGTAGGGAGGTTAAGTGACTTTTGACTTCAAGTCATGATGCAAAGGTCCATAGAAATAAATTTGTCTTAAGACACAAGTGAGATCACATTTTGTAAGTTCAGAAAAATACCCAAATATATCC
>NC_137112.1:1954914-1959914 GCF_949357685.1 Gobio gobio | reverse complement strand
ATCCCACCCACTAACAGAGATCATCAGTGTTACTCACTGGTCATAATGTTATGCCTGATCAGTGTACTATCATTTATGCTTCAAGTCAAAGTTTGTAATGTTATGCTTGAGTTGGTTCATGGCTTATAACGCATTAGAAAAACTCTTTTTTAAATCCTTAAGGAAAAAAAACTTCTGGGAAAGGGGGGCGGGCACTGATGCTGCTACAGAGGAACTGTGATTGGCCACTTCACATGTCAATCACACAGCCTCGTCCTGTCTAAACCAGAGTCAGGTGTGTGTCGTGTGTTCTCACCTCTCACTCTTCAGCTGGGCGAATCTCTTCCGAATGTCGTCCACGGTGACCTCAAAAAACTCGTCCGGAAGTTCTCCGTCGTCATGGCGACGGGCTCCTGAGTCCAGATGGAAGACCAGCGGCTCCCTGTCGATCGGCTGGACAGACACACAATCAATGAGTTATTGACATGAGTTATTGACATGAGTTAGTTATTGACATGAGTTATTGACATGAGCTATTGGCATGAGTTAGTTATTGACATGAGTTATTGACATGAGTTAGTTATTGACATGAGTTATTGACATGAGTTATCGGCATGAGTTAGTTATAAGATTCAAGAGATTCAAGAGTTTTATTTGTCACATACACAGTTATATACACAATATACAACTGGCAGTGAAATGTAAACAGGTCCGCTCCATGGACAGTGCAAATAACAGTTACAAGAAATTAAAATAGAAATAGAATAAAATTAGAATAAAAAGTATTAACATAAGTAGAATTATAAATAAATCAAGTAAAGATAAAAATAGGAAATAAGATAAAATAAAAATATAAAAAATATGTGGATATGATAAGTGAGATAAACTGTAGACTTAAAAATAAGTGGTTAACATAAAATATATATATATGTATATATAAAGAAGTATAATGTGCAAGGTTTATTACAGGTTGTTACACAGTAACAATAGGAACGTAAAGTGCAGTGCAATGGCAGTATGTGGATGTTAATGTTTAAACTGGATGTTTATGCGTGTGCGGGGTGAAGTGAAGTCACGTGACTGAGTTCAGGAGTCTGATGGCCTGGGGGAAGAAACTCCTCCTGAGTCTTTCAGTCTTTGCCATCAGGCTACGGAAGCGCTTACCAGATGGCAGCAGGGTGAAGTGAGAGTTTGCAGGGTGATTAATGAGACATGAGTTTTCGGCATGAGTTATTGACCATGAGTTATTCACATGAGTTAGTTATTGACATGAGTTATTGACGTGAGTTATTGACATGAGTTATTGGCATGAGTTATCGGCATGAGTTATCAACATGAGTTATTGACATGAGATATCGACATGAGTTATTGGAATGAGTTATTGACATGAGTTAGTTATTGGCATGAGTTATCGGCATGAGTTAGTTATTGACATGAGTTAGTTATTGGCATGAGTTATCGGCATGAGTTATCGACATGAGTTATCGACATGAGTTATTGACATGAGTTATTGACATGAGATATCGACATGAGTTATTGGCATGAGTTAGTTATTGACATGAGTTATTGACATGAGTTATCGGCATGAGTTATTGACATGAGTTATCGGCATGAGTTATTGGCATGAGTTATTGACATGAGTTATTGACATGAGTTATCGACATGAGTTATTGACATGAGTTATTCACATGAGATATCGACATGAGTTATTGGCATGAGTTAGTTATTGACATGAGTTATTGACATGAGTTATCGGCATGAGTTATTGACATGAGTTATCGTCATGAGTTATTGACATGAGTTATTGACATGAGTTTTCGGCATGAGTTATTGACCATGAGTTATTCACATGAGTTAGTTATTGACATGAGTTATTGACGTGAGTTATTGACATGAGTTAGTTATTGACATGAGTTATTGACGTGAGTTATTGGCATGAGTTATTGGCATGAGTTATTGGCATGAGTTATTGGCATGAGTTATTGACATGAGTTATTGACATGAGATATCGACATGAGTTATTGGCATGAGTTAGTTATTGACATGAGTTATTGACATGAGTTATCGGCATGAGTTATTGACATGAGTTATCGGCATGAGTTATTGGCATGAGTTATTGACATGAGTTATTGACATGAGTTATCGACATGAGTTATTGACATGAGTTATTGACATGAGATATCGACATGAGTTATTGGCATGAGTTAGTTATTGACATGAGTTATTGACATGAGTTATCGGCATGAGTTATTGACATGAGTTATCGTCATGAGTTATTGACATGAGTTATTGACATGAGTTTTCGGCATGAGTTATTGACCATGAGTTATTCACATGAGTTAGTTATTGACATGAGTTATTGACGTGAGTTATTGACATGAGTTTGTTATTGACATGAGTTATTGACGTGAGTTATTGACATGAGTTATTGGCATGAGTTATCGGCATGAGTTAGTTATTGACATGAGTTATTGGCATGAGTTATTGGCATGAGTTATTGGCATGAGTTATTGGCATGAGTTATTGGCATGAGTTATCGGCATGAGTTATTGGCATGAGTTATTGGCATGAGTTATTGGCATGAGTTATTGACATGAGTTATTGGCATGAGTTATTGACATGAGTTAGTTATTGACATGAGTTATTGGCATGAGTTATTGGCATGAGTTATCGGCATGAGTTATTGGCATGAGTTATCGGCATGAGTTATCGACATGAGTTATCGTCATGAGTTATCGTCATGAGTTATCGTCATGAGTTATTGACATGAGTTAGTTATAGACATGAGTTATCAACATGAGTTAGTTATTGACATGAGTTATCGTCATGAGTTATCGGCATGAGTTATCGGCATGAGTTATTGACATGAGTTATTGACATGAGTTATTGACATGAGTTAGTTATTGACATGAGTTATTGGCATGAGTTATCGGCATGAGTTATTGGCATGAGTTATCGGCATGAGTTATTGACATGAGTTATCGACATGAGTTATCGACATGAGTTAGTTATTGACATGAGTTATTGGCATGAGTTATCGGCATGAGTTATTGACATGAGTTATCGACATGAGTTATTGACATGAGTTATCGACATGAGTTATCGGCATGAGTTATTGACATGAGTTATTGACATGAGTTATTGACATGAGTTATCGACCTGAGTTATTGGCATGAGTTATCGGCATGAGTTATCGGCATGAGTTATCGGCATGAGTTATTGACATGAGTTAGTTATTGACATGAGTTATCGGCATGAGTTATTGACATGAGTTATCGGCATGAGTTATTGACATGAGTTATCGGCATGAGTTATCGGCATGAGTTATTGACATGAGTTAGTTATTGACATGAGTTATCGGCATGAGTTATTGGCATGAGTTATCGGCATGAGTTATTGACATGAGTTATCGACCTGAGTTATTGACATGAGTTATTGACATGAGTTATCGACCTGAGTTATTGACATGAGTTATTGACATGAGTTATCGACCTGAGTTATTGACATGAGTTATCGGCCTGAGTTATTGACATGAGTTATCGGCATGAGTTATCGACATGAATTATTGACATGAGTTATTGACCATGAGTTATTCACATGAGTTAGTTATTGACATGAGTTATTGACATGAGTTATCGGCATGAGTTATTGACATGAGTTATCGTCATGAGTTATTGACATGAGTTATTGACATGAGTTTTCGGCATGAGTTATTGACCATGAGTTATTGACCATGAGTTATTGACATGAGTTAGTTATTGACATGAGTTATTGACATGAGTTATCGGCATGAGTTATTGACATGAGTTATCGTCATGAGTTATTGACATGAGTTATTGACATGAGTTATTGGCATGAGTTATCAGCATGAGTTATCGGCATGAGTTAGTTATTGACATGAGTTATTGGCATGAGTTATTGGCATGAGTTATCGGCATGAGTTATCGGCATGAGTTATTGGCATGAGTTATCGGCATGAGTTATTGGCATGAGTTATCGGCATGAGTTATCGGCATGAGTTATCAACATGAGTTAGTTATTGACATGAGTTATCGTCATGAGTTATTGGCATGAGTTATCGGCATGAGTTATCGGCATGAGTTATTGACATGAGTTATTGACATGAGTTATTGACATGAGTTATTGACATGAGTTATCGACATGAGTTAGTTATCGGCATGAGTTATTGGCATGAGTTATCGGCATGAGTTATCGACATGAGTTATCGACATGAGTTAGTTATTGACATGAGTTATTGGCATGAGTTATCGGCATGAGTTATTGACATGAGTTATCGGCATGAGTTATTGACATGAGTTATCGGCATGAGTTATTGACATGAGTTATTGACATGAGTTATTGACATGAGTTATCGACCTGAGTTATTGACATGAGTTATCGGCATGAGTTATCGGCATGAGTTATTGACATGAGTTATCGGCATGAGTTATTGACATGAGTTATCGGCATGAGTTATTGACATGAGTTATCGGCATGAGTTATTGACATTAGTTAGTTATTGACATGAGTTATCGGCATGAGTTATTGACATGCGTTATCGGCATGAGTTATTGACATGAGTTATCGGCATGAGTTATCGGCATGAGTTATTGACATTAGTTAGTTATTGACATGAGTTATCGGCATGAGTTATTGACATGAGTTATCGGCATGAGTTATTGACATGAGTTATCGGCATGAGTTATTGACACGAGTTATCGACCTGAGTTATTGACATGAGTTATCGGCATGAGTTATTCACATGAGTTAGTTATTGACATGAGTTATTGGCATGAGTTATCGACCTGAGTTATTGACATGAGTTATCGGCCTGAGTTATTGACATGAGTTATCGGCATGAGTTATTGACATGAGTTATTGACATGAGTTATCGGCCTGAGTTATTGACATGAGTTATCGACATGAGTTATTGGCATGAGTTATCGACATGAGTTATCGGCCTGAGTTATTGACATGAGTTATCGGCCTGAGTTATTGACATGAGTTATCGACATGAGTTA
>NC_137112.1:1929914-1952414 GCF_949357685.1 Gobio gobio | reverse complement strand
TGATACGGTCGTCTTGGCGACAGCATCCGTTGGCGTGGCGACCGCAGGACCCGAGGAGCCCTTCAGCACATATCTGATGCAGACACACCTTCATTACCATCAGGAATCAGACAGGGATATGACATCAGCACTGACAGCTCACCGTATGATGGCACTTCCTCCCATGAGGCCCAGAGACTTTAGAGTCGTCGTCTTCAGGGCTTCCTCACCGCTGACCTGAACACACACACACACACACACACACACACACACACACACACACACACACACACACACACACACACACACACACACACACACACACACACACACACACACACACACACACACACAGTGTTTACTACTTTCTGTTTAATTACACAATGCTATGATCCATCATCCACACACACTCCTAGGAATAAAACAGACATTTTCTTATTTTAAAATTTAACATTTTGTTTTTAGAATTTTTTACTTCATCAGATCGGTGTGAAAATTGATAAGGGTTTTTTGCCACAAAATGATTCATAAAACATATAAATATCAGTTAAACATGTGTTTACTGTCTTCACTGACAAAAATGGAAAAACGTAATCAGTCATATCTGCCACTGACATGGTGTTCAAGCTGTTGTTTCTCATTTTTTGGCATCCAGAACATCTTAAAATGCACATGTGTAGATCATGGAAATCAAAACCCTCCTAACTACCTCACATTGGGGACTTCAGTGATTATAAATCTGCCTACATTGTGTGATTAAGGAATGTACAAAATGCTCATGCACAATAAGGCATTAATATTTGCTTTATAAGTAATAATAAACAGCCAATATCCTAATATGCATACTAATCAGCTACTAGTTTATAGTGAGAATTGGACTCTAAACTAAAGTGTTACCCTTTTTGTTTCATACCCTCACTGGGGTCTGAGCCGCCCTAAAATGAGAACCCTAGAATCGCCCCTGGTGATTGGAAAAGGTGAAACGATCCTGGAAAAAACAGCCACACTTGAGTTGGAAATGAACGGGAGGCGGATTTCCTCTAGTGGAAGCGTTCGGTACTGCGCACAAACACAATCTGACTGAAAGCTCATTTTTTGAGATATCAACCTCAAATTTGGAACACAACTCGTTTAGATTTATGGCTGACACGTATCCTAACTACACGAGACGCCGTGATAAAAGCTGTCTTGATAAAGTCCCAGGAAAAAATACATTTTGTAATTTTTTACATCACTACATTATTTGGAGCATAAGAAACAAATGGTGAAAATAAATTGTGACGACTGTGAGGGGGGGAATGTTTTTATAACTCATTCCTTTGCATTATATAAAGCCTTAAAGTTCTGCATAATTAAGGGCGTGGCCACTTCGAGTGACAGGTGGATAGCCGTTTGTCTGCTGTCTGTTAGTCATCGCCTCACTTAAGCTCCGCCCACGTCCCGCCTTTTTGCCCATTTTCTGTTATCCGGGAGTGATGAGCTGACAAGATGGCGACGGCCAGCTCGACCCGACTTTAAGCTTCAAAACTGCTCTTCAGATCCTATGGGTGATGTCACGGACACTACGCCCATATTTAATTACAGTCTATGTGCAATAGGAGGGTTAAGAAGAGATGAAACACACGATTGTAAAGCCCAGTTCACAACAAGAACCATAACTATATTAGCATCCAAACCAGCGCACAATATCATTCTGTTTATTATAAGCGCTTCAGATTGTCACTGGATTCTGATTGGCTGTCAATATTTTTATTGATTCCAATGATTTAGAACAACTTTTAGAATCCATTCAGCAGATCTATGATCTATGACCTGGAGATCGACTGAATGGATTCAAAAACGGTCAAACTCAACTGTTCAACTCTAGCGGAGACGGAGAATGAGCCTGTTTTCATAAATAGTGGCGTGTTCCTTTAACTGAAGTGATTATGATTTGATGTTGAAGCGGACGTCTCACCTCGTCTCTCATGTAAACACACACCGGTGTGTGTCCAGACGCCTCCAGATCACACGTCCTGAGAGGAGAACAAACAAAAACACACACTAAGTGTCTGCTGGACGACAACACACACACATACACACACACACTGAATATACATCAGACTGAAGGTCAATTTAAGACCTTTTTATTAAAGAAATTTTAAGGTTAGTTTTGGGTTAGTTCACCCAAAAATGTAAATTGTGTCATTAATGAACTGCTGAATCGACTCACTGATTCATAACGCTCTGAACCGCTGAATCGACTCACTGATTCATACCGCTTCGAAGCTTCATGATGCCGTGTTTTGAAATCGTCATCACTATATAAGTCGTTATTTAGGGTTTTTTTGCGCACAGAAACTATTCTCGTCTTCATAAAGTTATTGTAGAGCCGCTGTAGTGAGATGGACTTTGTAACTTTAGTCTTTAGTGTCTTTTAAGGGTCTTGAGAGTGTAAAGTTGAGCCAATGGAGGCCTTTCAGAGCATCAGATTTACACTAAAATATCTTCATTTGTGTCTGAAGATGAACGGAGGTCTGACGGGTGTCCAACCACATGAGGCTCAGTCATTAATCACACAATTTACATTTTTGGGTGAACTAACCCTTTAAGCGAACATGTAAATATGATCTCTAAATGTAAATGAGTTGTATTAGTGACACTTCAATGTTTGAACACACAATTTACAACAGATCTCCATCACTTTATATTTCATTAAAAAAATTATAAAAATAGCTAACAGTTTGAGATCAGAAATCTTGTGAAAGTGATTTTACGAGCAAATACCTGCCAATGTGTTCATAAAAATCAACTTTCACACCCAATGACAGATATCTGTTCTTGTTTTAAGCACAAACTCACTTCCAGTGGTTATTGTAGTTCTATTGGTTATTGTAGTTCCAATGGTTATTGTAGTTCTAATGGTTATTTCCAATGGATATTGTAGTTCTAATGGTTATTGTAGTTCCAATGGTTATTGTAGTTCCACTGGTTACTATAGATCTAATGGTTATTTCCAATGGATATTGTAGTTCTAATGGTTATTGTAGTTCTAATGGTTTTGTAGTTCCAATGGTTTTGTAGTTCCAATGGTTATTGTGGTTCTAATGGTTATTGTAGTTCTAATGGTTTTGTAGTTCTAATGGTTTTGTAGTTCTAATGGTTATTGTGGTTCTAATGGTTATTCTAGTTCTAATGGTTATTGTAGTTCTAATGGTTATTGTAGTTCCAATGGTTTTGTAGTTCCAATGGTTTTGTAGTTCCAATGGTTATTGTAGTTCTAATGGTTATTGTAGTTCTAATGGTTATTGTAGTTCTAATGGTTTTGTAGTTCCAATGGTTACTGTAATTCTTGTTTTGTAACAAGACTTAATTTCGCCATTTTGCGTGTCATTAAATGTCTCTTGATTTAAGGAGATTTAGAGATTTGTGCTGGAAAGCAGAAATTAAACAGAATTAATTATTATTATTATTATTAATTATTAATTAATTAAATTAGGGCCTTATTTCTGTTGTATTTTTTGTTTTTATTTGTCTGGCCTCTGCTTTAATGGTCAGATTAAATGTGCCGGACTCTCGTTCGTCTTCTGAACACAAATGAAGAGATTTGTAATGAAATGAGAGATTTCTGTCTAAGCAACTTCAGAAAGTTCATCAAGAGAAACTGATCCATACGGATGGAGTGGATTATTCCAGATGTTCTGAAGAGACTCGGTGGCTTTATATGATGAAGGAAAGTCTGAGGGGTTTGAGCGACATTAGGAGAGGAAATGACCACAGGATTCTCATTAATGGGTGAACTGGCCCTTTAAGAGACGGACCTACTGTTGATTTATTCATCCGTGACTCTGCATTATACAGGAAATTACATTTTTCTTAATGATTTTTGCAACTCCACCCATCGCAGAAATCATAGAGCCCTAATTTAATGACATAATATTGAATTTAAGACTTTCTGCTTCAATCTAAGGCCTTAAATTGTGGAAGGTCTATAAGACCCGCAGAAACCCTGATTGGCCGGTTTCTCCCGACCCATATTCCCTTTCCATGCAGTTGTTTTTGGGAAAGAGGGCAGAGAGGGAATCAGTGGTTGTGTGTGAGCAGGGGGAGTGGTCTGTGGTGAAGGGGCGTGGCCTGTTGTGTGAGTGGGAGGAGCCTGTGAGAGCAGTTTAAAGAGCTTGGCAGCGGCACTGAGAGCTCATAAAACATGTTACACACGATCTGGCTGCATTTAAAAACCTCAGCAGGAGGAATGCGTTTCACTTTAATCGATACAAAGAACACACACACAAACAACCGCACAGAACGACACACACCTGGTTTGAGGAAAGTGGGTCAGTAAATCCCATAACGTCTGACCGCTGGAGAAAGAGCCCTGAAGACGAGAGCCGTCCTCCAGCTGAAGGGCGATCCGCACCTGAACCACAGCAACACACACACACACACACACACACACACATCTGATTCAGCAGCATTACTGACGAGTTAGACTACAGATAAAACTGTGGTACATTTGACCTTTGACCCCACAGACTGAACACAATGAAGCACTGCTTGCTCATTGGTTGATCTAAACTGGTATTATCTAATTGTGTTGTTAAATCTAACAGCTGATTGGTTGATTGTGATCCATTACATCCCTTTCTATCAGTTATCTGACATTATCGAGAGGAGTTTGTTCAGTTTAACTCTGAGTTCTGCTCATATTTTATTACCATTTTATAAACTATAGAGAATGAACTGAGATCAGTGTTGGGGCAACGCATTACAAATACCTTGAGTTTTGTAATCAGATTACTTTTTCAAATAAGTAACGCAAGTTTCCCAGTGTTAAGAAAACCGTAAATGCAGAGACATTGGTTATTGTGGTTCTAATGGTTATTGTAGTTCCAATAGTTATTGTAGTTCTAATGGTTATTGTAGTTCCAATGGTTATTGTAGTTCTAATGGTTATTGTAGTTCCAATGGTTATTGTAGTTCTAATGGTTATTGTAGTTCTAATGGTTATTGTAGTTCTAATGGTTATTGTAGTTCTAATGGCTATTGTAGTTCTAATGGCTTGGCTGTTGTAGTTCTAATGGTTATTGTAGTTCTAATGGTTGCTGTAGTTCTAATGGCTATTGTATTGCTAATGGTTATTATAGTTCTAATAGTTGTTCTAATGGTTATTGTAGTTCTAATGGTTGTTCTAATGGTTATTGTAGTGATAATGGTTATTGTAGTTCTAATAGTTGTTCTAATGGTTATTGTAGTTCTAAAATGTATTGTAGTTCTAATGGTTATTGTAGTTCTAATGGTTATTGTAGTTCTAATGGTTATTGTAGGTCTAATGGTATTTCTAATGGTTATTGTAGTGCTAATGTTATTGTAGTTCTAATAGTTGTTCTAATGGTTATTGTAGTTCTAATGGTTATTGTAGTTCTAAAATGTATTGTAGTTCTAATGGTTATTGTAGTTCTAATAGTTATTGTAGTTCTAATAGTTGTTCTAATGGTTATTCAAGTTCTAATGGTTATTGTAGTTCTAATGGTTATTGTAGTTCTAATAGTTGTTCTAATTGTTATTGTAGTTCCAGTGGTTATTGTAGTTCTAATGGTATTTCTAATGGTTATTGTAGTTCCAATGGTTAATGTAGTTCCAATGATTATTGTAGCTCTAATGGTTATTGTAGTTCTAATGGTTGTTCTAATGGTTATTGTAGTTCCAATGGTTATTATAGTTCTAATGGTTGTTCTAATGGTTATTGTAGTTCTAATGGTTATTGTAGTTCTAGAGTGGGCTTGTCCCCCTCAATGTCAATTAGAGGTCGACCGATAGTGGATTTTACCGATACGATAACTAGGTCGGACCGCACTTGCCGATAACCGATTGATCGACCAATAGTTTTTAAAATGGATACTGGATAAAAAAACATAAGTAAAACAGTGCTGAACTTTATAACAAGATGAAGAAATTAATTACTTTATAATGATTTGGCAACAGTACTGTAGTGTTCTGTAGTACGAGAGCTGTGTAATGACAGCACACCGAAAAAACTATCGGTGTGGATTTTTGCAGATAACCGATTTAATCAGCTATCGGTGCCGATTAATCGCCAAAACCGATTAATCGGTTGACCTCTAATGTCAATGGTGGTTACGGCCCTGCATGAACTAGCAGCATAAAGCAGCTCCACATTAAGACAGATTTACTAGTGAATCATGAGCTTTAATCTGAGCTAATAAATCACGTTTATAATCAATATGTTTCAGAAAAACGATATATTGTAAATAGTGATAGACCGATATATCGGCCGGCCGATATTTGCGATTTTTACGTGTATCAGCATCGGCCGATACAAGGCTGTTGCATTGGCCGATATATTTTTCCCTGCATTATTTACAGACAGGCGTCCACAGGGCAGCTCTCACCGTCTTCAAACTGTCTCGCTCTCCCTTGCGCATATTAATCAAAATCAATTGAGAATTGACACGATGGTAAAAGGTGGAAAGACTGAAGTTTCACGTGGAGCATTGGGAGATTTTTTCCTGAATTACCGCTGGTGTTGCTCTACAAGAGATTAAGTTAAGCACCTACACTCTAAAAAATGCTTTTGGTTTGAAAATGGACTAACCCAGCAATTGGGTTGTTTTAAGCAAACATTTAACCCAACCGCTGGGTCAAAACAACCCAATTGCTGGGTTAGTCCATATTCAACCCAACTTGGGTCATTTTTAACCCAGCATTTTTTAGAGTGTAACCATTAAATGACTAGGTTGTAAATAGTTTTAAATGAAGTATAGTACAGTCAGTGTGCACTTTATTATGCTGCTTGCTTGTTGATACTGTGTGCAATAGTGTAATTATTTTATTTATGCTTAAATATTTATTTTCAGAATTTATTTTCACCACTGAACTTCTTGTTCTACCTCACCTGTTTTTACTATTTGTTAAATATAGTTTTTTTAAGTTCAATAAATGTTCCTTTTTTAAATTGTAAATTTTAAATTGTTATCATCCTGATCATTGTGTCATTTTTATGATGTAAATTGAGGGAGCAAAAGCAGTATCGGCTCCAAATATCGGCTCAAGAAAATCGGCAGCCCGTATCGCTCATCGGCTAAGGCTGATGAAAAAAAATCGGTAGCGCCACTAAAAAATCCATATCGGTCGATCCTTAATTGTAACGCATTACTTTTCAAAGTAACTTTCCCCAACACTGGCCGTGATAATGTGAGAACATGTTGAGTTAATGGTTTGGTTGACTGTAGCTCCATGAAAAGACAACAGAGAAATCTGGTTGAGCTGATGCAAACACTCTTAAAACTCTTGATCGCATTTCAAAGACGTGTGGAAAACAACAACCCTGAAGTCTCCAGAGCCAGAATCATTTCAGGAAAGCCTCCAGTGGGAGATAAAGCCTGAGGGGCAGAGGTATGTGAGCCGGGCAGCACATCAAGGCACGCGCTTGTGTACGGCCTCAACCGCAAACACACACTTGGACACGCCGAGCATTCCTCCTCCCTCCACATGCCTGAAGTGTGAGCGGCCGTTAAACGCTGGCGGGAAGAGCAGGACGCCGGTTTACCCATCATGCTTTACGACCGAGCCGCTCATTAAATCACCCGCGCCTTGATCTTCCAATTCAACGTTCATTTTCCCTTTCATCCGGCCGTCCGGCTACAAACACACAAACATTCGCCGTAATAAACACATTCCCGTAAAACAGCAGATGGGATCGGAGCTCGCGTGCTTCAGACGTGACACAGAACTGATGATGTCATCGATCCGGAACGCTGATGTCATAACTCAATCACAGAAGGAAACATCACACGAGCTGTTTATGCTTTTACACACTCACTGTACACAATACGAGCGAGTCATGCTAATGTTTCTTCAGTATGTGAGTGAGGATGCCGTGCAGATGTGCTCCGGACACACGGATGTTTACTGACCGCCGATCACACGGATGTGACGAACACAGCATGATTACAGCGGAGTGGAAGTGGTGAGAGGCTGTTATAAACTATTACATAACTGCATTTTAAACAAATCAGATGTCTGTTCTAACAAAAATAACTGCAAACAATTACAACTTTCACCAACATTTGTTCCAAACTAACCACCACCGAGTGACAGATCCACAGAGTGACTGATCCACCGAGTGACTGATCCACCGAGTGAATGATCCACCGAGTGACTGATCCACCGAGTGACTGATCCACCAAGTGACAGATCCACCGAGTGACAGATCCACCCAGTGACAGATCCACCCATTGACTGATCCACCGAGTGACTGATCCACCGAGTGACAGATCCACCGAGTGACAGATCCACAGAGTGACTGATCCACCCAGTGACAGATCCACCCAGTGACTGATCCACCGAGTGACTGATCCACAGAGTGACAGATCCACCGAGTGACAGATCCACAGAGTGACTGATCCACCCAGTGACAGATCCACCGAGTGACAGATCCACCGAGTGACAGATCCACAGAGTGACAGATCCACCGAGTGACAGATCCACAGAGTGACAGATCCACCGAGTGACAGATCCACCGAGTGACAGATCCACCCAGTGACAGATCCACCGAGTGACAGATCCACAGAGTGACTGATCCACACAGTGACTGATCCACAGTGGCTGATCCACCCAGTGACAGATCCACCCAGTGACTGATCCACAGAGTGACTGATCCACCGAGTGACTGATGCACAGAGTGACAGATCCACAGAGTGACAGATCCACAGAGTGACTGATCCACCGAGTGACTGATCCACCGAGTGACAGATCCACCCAGTGACAGATCCACCCAGTGACTGATCCACAGAGTGACTGATCCACCCAGTGACTGATCCACCGAGTGACTGATCCACCGAGTGACTGATCCACCGAGTGACTGATCCACAGAGTGACTGATCCACAGAGTGACTGATCCACAGAGTGACTGATCCACAGAGTGACAGATCCACAGAGTGACTGATCCACCCAGTGACTGATCCACCCAGTGACTGATCCACCCAGTGACTGATCCACCCAGTGACTGATCCACCCAGTGACTGATCCACAGAGTGACTGATCCACAGAGTGACTGATCCACCCAGTGACAGATCCACAGAGTGACAGATCCACCCAGTGACTGATCCACAGAGTGACTGATCCACAGAGTGACTGATCCACCGAGTGACTGATCCACAGAGTGACTGATCCACCGAGTGACTGATCCACAGAGTGACTGATCCACAGAGTGACTGATCCACAGAGTGACTGATCCACAGAGTGACTGATCCACCGAGTGACTGATCCACCCGGTGACTGATCCACCCGGTGACAGATCCACCCAGTGACAGATCCACCCAGTGACAGATCCACAGAGTGACTGATCCACAGAGTGACTGATCCACAGAGTGACTGATCCACAGAGTGACAGATCCACAGAGTGACTGATCCACAGAGTGACAGATCCACAGAGTGACTGATCCACAGAGTGACAGATCCACCGAGTGACAGATCCACCGAGTGACTGATCCACAGAGTGACTGATCCACAGAGTGACAGATCCACAGAGTGACTGATCCACAGAGTGACAGATCCACCGAGTGACTGATCCACCGAGTGACAGATCCACCGAGTGACAGATCCACAGAGTGACTGATCCACAGAGTGACAGATCCACCGAGTGACAGATCCACAGAGTGACTGATCCACAGAGTGACAGATCCACCGAGTGACAGATCCACCGAGTGACTGATCCACAGAGTGACTGATCCACAGAGTGACTGATCCACAGAGTGACTGATCCACCGAGTGACAGATCCACAGAGTGACTGATCCACAGAGTGACTGATCCACAGAGTGACTGATCCACCGAGTGACAGATCCACCGAGTGACTGATCCACCGAGTGACAGATCCACCGAGTGACTGATCCACCCAGTGACAGATCCACCCAGTGACTGATCCACAGAGTGACTGATCCACAGAGTGACTGATCCACAGAGTGACTGATCCACAGAGTGACTGATCCACAGAGTGACTGATCCACAGAGTGACTGATCCACAGAGTGACTGATCCACAGAGTGACAGATCCACAGAGTGACAGATCCACAGAGTGACAGATCCACAGAGTGACTGATCCACCGAGTGACTGATCCACCGAGTGACTGATCCACAGAGTGACTGATCCACAGAGTGACAGATCCACAGAGTGACTGATCCACCCAGTGACTGATCCACAGAGTGACTGATCCACAGAGTGACTGATCCACCGAGTGACTGATCCACAGAGTGACTGATCCACAGAGTGACTGATCCACAGAGTGACTGATCCACAGAGTGACAGATCCACAGAGTGACTGATCCACCCAGTGACTGATCCACAGAGTGACTGATCCACCCAGTGACTGATCCACAGAGTGACTGATCCACAGAGTGACTGATCCACAGAGTGACAGATCCACCGAGTGACTGATCCACAGAGTGACTGATCCACCGAGTGACTGATCCACAGAGTGACAGATCCACAGAGTGACAGATCCACAGAGTGACAGATCCACCGAGTGACTGATCCACAGAGTGACTGATCCACCGAGTGACAGATCCACCGAGTGACTGATCCACCCAGTGACAGATCCACCGAGTGACTGATCCACAGAGTGACAGATCCACAGAGTGACTGATCCACAGAGTGACTGATCCACAGAGTGACTGATCCACAGAGTGACTGATCCACAGAGTGACAGATCCACAGAGTGACTGATCCACAGAGTGACAGATCCACCGAGTGACTGATCCACCGAGTGACAGATCCACCGAGTGACAGATCCACAGAGTGACTGATCCACAGAGTGACAGATCCACAGAGTGACAGATCCACAGAGTGACAGATCCACCGAGTGACTGATCCACCGAGTGACAGATCCACAGAGTGACTGATCCACAGAGTGACTGATCCACAGAGTGACTGATCCACAGAGTGACAGATCCACAGAGTGACTGATCCACCGAGTGACAGATCCACCGAGTGACAGATCCACAGAGTGACTGATCCACAGAGTGACTGATCCACAGAGTGACTGATCCACAGAGTGACAGATCCACAGAGTGACTGATCCACCGAGTGACAGATCCACCGAGTGACTGATCCACCGAGTGACTGATCCACCGAGTGACTGATCCACCGAGTGACTGATCCACAGAGTGACAGATCCACAGAGTGACTGATCCACAGAGTGACAGATCCACCCAGTGACAGATCCACAGAGTGACTGATCCACAGAGTGACAGATCCACCCAGTGACAGATCCACAGAGTGACTGATCCACCGAGTGACTGATCCACAGAGTGACAGATCCACCGAGTGACTGATCCACAGAGTGACTGATCCACAGAGTGACTGATCCACAGAGTGACTGATCCACAGAGTGACAGATCCACAGAGTGACTGATCCACCGAGTGACTGATCCACCGAGTGACAGATCCACAGAGTGACAGATCCACCCAGTGACAGATCCACAGAGTGACTGATCCACCGAGTGACTGATCCACAGAGTGACAGATCCACAGAGTGACTGATCCACAGAGTGACAGATCCACAGAGTGACAGATCCACCCAGTGACAGATCCACAGAGTGACAGATCCACAGAGTGACTGATCCACCGAGTGACTGATCCACAGAGTGACAGATCCACAGAGTGACTGATCCACCGAGTGACTGATCCACAGAGTGACAGATCCACCCAGTGACAGATCCACAGAGTGACTGATCCACCGAGTGACTGATCCACAGAGTGACAGATCCACAGAGTGACTGATCCACCGAGTGACAGATCCACCGAGTGACAGATCCACAGAGTGACAGATCCACCCAGTGACAGATCCACAGAGTGACAGATCCACAGAGTGACAGATCCACAGAGTGACAGATCCACCCAGTGACAGATCCACAGAGTGACTGATCCACAGAGTGACAGATCCACCCAGTGACAGATCCACAGAGTGACTGATCCACCGAGTGACTGATCCACAGAGTGACAGATCCACCGAGTGACTGATCCACAGAGTGACTGATCCACAGAGTGACTGATCCACAGAGTGACAGATCCACAGAGTGACTGATCCACCGAGTGACTGATCCACCGAGTGACAGATCCACAGAGTGACAGATCCACCCAGTGACAGATCCACAGAGTGACTGATCCACCGAGTGACTGATCCACAGAGTGACAGATCCACAGAGTGACTGATCCACAGAGTGACAGATCCACAGAGTGACAGATCCACCCAGTGACAGATCCACAGAGTGACAGATCCACAGAGTGACTGATCCACCGAGTGACTGATCCACAGAGTGACAGATCCACAGAGTGACTGATCCACCGAGTGACTGATCCACAGAGTGACAGATCCACCCAGTGACAGATCCACAGAGTGACTGATCCACCGAGTGACTGATCCACAGAGTGACAGATCCACAGAGTGACTGATCCACCGAGTGACAGATCCACCGAGTGACAGATCCACAGAGTGACAGATCCACCCAGTGACAGATCCACAGAGTGACAGATCCACAGAGTGACAGATCCACAGAGTGACTGATCCACAGAGTGACTGATCCACAGAGTGACTGATCCACAGAGTGACAGATCCACCGAGTGACTGATCCACAGAGTGACTGATCCACAGAGTGACTGATCCACAGAGTGACTGATCCACAGAGTGACTGATCCACAGAGTGACAGATCCACCGAGTGACTGATCCACAGAGTGACTGATCCACCGAGTGACAGATCCACAGAGTGACAGATCCACCCAGTGACAGATCCACAGAGTGACTGATCCACAGAGTGACTGATCCACAGAGTGACTGATCCACAGAGTGACTGATCCACAGAGTGACTGATCCACAGAGTGACTGATCCACCGAGTGACAGATCCACCGAGTGACAGATCCACAGAGTGACAGATCCACCCAGTGACAGATCCACAGAGTGACTGATCCACAGAGTGACTGATCCACAGAGTGACTGATCCACAGAGTGACTGATCCACAGAGTGACAGATCCACCGAGTGACTGATCCACAGAGTGACTGATCCACAGAGTGACTGATCCACAGAGTGACAGATCCACCGAGTGACAGATCCACCGAGTGACTGATTATGTATTATGTTGAATACAAACAAAAAATTGTCCAGAGCAAAATTTGAAATGTATAATAAAAAAAATCTATATATTGATCAAAATGTAATCAAATTTATTTGTAAAGCACTTATAGAAACTGTAGTTGACCAAAAGTTCTGTAAACAGAGTGCAAAAATGTCAAACAAGTAGGCACACAATGAATAAGAGTACATAGAAGTAAAAACAGATCAACAAATGCTGCTCACGCTTTTGTAAAAAAAATTTGTAATATTGCATTACTATTTTGGTATGAAAATCCCCCGCCAGTGTGGCGGATAGCCTTTTGAATTTAGTCGCCAAACGGAAAATCTACCCGCATTTGGCGCATTGGCGTGTGTTAATTTCGGACCCTGCAGGCGTGTGTTGACCAATAACACACACCTCTAAAGAATAAGAGGTTCACAGGAAAATTAATCTTAAGATCCCAGACTCACACACGTCCACCCTACACTACTGAGCTTCACTCATGGCCACACTCAACACCTGATGGTACACACACCGCTCCCTCGGCTCCCGCCGGCTGCCGCGAACACACCACCACCTCCAGCTTGGCATTATTGGGCAGACTGGCAAACCGCCACTGCAGAGTCAGATCTAGAACACTCCTCTGAAACCTGCAGATCAAGAGACAGATCAGACAGAGCCGTCAGAGACACACACACACACACACACACACACACACACACACACTCACACTCTCTCTCAAACACACACTCTCTCTCACACACTCTCTCTCTCTCACACACACACACACACACTCACATACTCTCACACACACTCACACACACACACACACACACTCACACTCTCTCTCAAACACACACTCACTCACACACACACTCACACTCTCTCTCAAACACACACTCACTCACACACACTCACACACACCCTCACACACACCCTCACCCTCTCACACACACCATCACTCTCACTCACACACTCTCTCTCTCTCTCTCTCTCTCTCTCTCTCTCTCTCTAACAGACACACTAACCCTCTCACACACACCCTCACTCACACACACACTCTCTCTCATACACACCCTCACACACACCCTCACTCTCACTCTCTCACTCTCTCTCTCTCTCACACACACACACACACACACACACTCTCTCTCTCTCTCTCTCTCTCTCTCTCTCTCTCTCTCTCTCACACATACACACACACTGTAACGGTGGCAGGTCAAAAAAAATTAAATATAATATCTACTTTAACTTATACACAGTTCGGGCGCCAGACAAGCTTACTCTTGTCGAAATATAAATGTTATCTGTTGCTTTTTTACCCCCGGAAGGTCTCTATTAGCCACCGATTACAAACATAAATCAGTCTCAAACAAATATCTCATATTCATGGTTATATTTTTTCCAAACTAACACGAAAGCAAAAATAATCCAGAAGTTCAGTTTCATGTTATGAAATGTTTCTATATTTTCAAAAGAATGAATGTAGAAAAGTCACAAAAAAAGAAAAGAAAAAGTGAATAAATAATTTGGACAATTAATTAAACCCCAATAAGGGTCACATGATTCCCTCGACAAGAGGTGGAAACAGTAATAAGGAAAAGTATATATATGTAGAGATCACCTTGGTTTAAATTAAAAGAAAAAAACACTCATTTGTTCAACACAATGAAAACAATAATTACAATGAAAACAAAAATAAATAAGTAAATAAATAGATAAATAAAATAAAAAATAACAGTCAAAATTGATGCAAGTATCGCTTAGAATACTCCTGGCAGATTCAACACCTTCAACCGTTCAGTCTCTCAATGCGAGCAAATTAAATAACAAAAGGAAATTCAACCAATCAGGTCTTTACAAAATTACAAAAATGTTTACACATTAAATCAACCCAAACACCTGGAGTTAAACAAAAGTCTTTGTCTTTGGTGTGATGTGATGAATGGGCGTGCTTGAAAGTTCAGGTATGTTTGCGTGTTGGTGTAGTTCGTGTGTTTGTGTGTGTGCGTGAAGAGCGCTGAGCTCGGGCCGGTAATGGCAGGAAGGAAACTGTTTTTTTGTCTGTGGGAGTCTATTACGCTAAGGGAGTTTAAACAGGGAGTTCGTTCACCTGAGCAGCTCACTCGCTCTCGTCAGCCACAAAGACGTCGTCACTCTGCAACCAGCAGCCGTGAGTGCATGCCGCACTACAGAGATCGCTATGGAAACTCGCGTCCGCTTCAGCGACCCGACTGGCCCAAACAGCAGTGATGCGTTCAGTCTCACCAACTAGGCGGTTTCCTCAGGTATGCGGGTTTTCTCCCTCTCTCTTTCCTTCTCTCTCTCCTCTTTCTTTTTTTTTTTTCCTCCCGTTCCTCCTGTAACTCCTCCTTATATACACACACATTTCCTATTTCCGGTTAATTTATTTCCCTCCTCCATCCGGCCACACAGCAAAAAAAAACTCCTTTTTTTTCGTACTGCCACACTCTCCCCCTCTGGAGAAAACAACCCATGGTTGTAAGACAAAAAGTGAGAAGTGGGAATTAAAAACCTAAGAAATCTTCATCCTCACTAGCGGATTCTTGGAAAATTTCCAGGATTCGTTGCCTCTCTTGGATTTCCAACTCCTCTGATGTGGGGTAACATGGTTTCAAATTAGTCACATGCACAGTGCGAACATCTTCCCCTGTGGACTCCAATGCCACTTGATAATTCAACGGACCCTGCTGCTTTATTATACGGTAAGGACCCTTCCATTTTGGAGCAAGTTTTGCACTGAAGTAATGTTGTGCACTGGACTGGGGAAAATTCTTTAACCATATTCGGTCCTTTTCTTTAAAGAACACCTCCCGTCTGTTTTTATTGTAATTCCTAAGCTGTCTTTTTTTGGCTTTTTTGCAGCACTCCTTTGCCTTTACTTGAAGTTGGACAAGATTATTGACAACATCATAGGAAGGTAGATCGGGAGAGAGATTCCTACCGTGCAACAGTTTGTCCATTGGTCCTTGCAATTTTCTCCCCAAGTGGAGTTCTGCGGGACTCATGCCAATGGACTCCTGGACAGCTGAATTGACTGCAAATCGTAGCTCAGGTAAGTATTGATCCCATTTCTTATGGTTATCATCTACGTAAGCAGCAATCATATACTTGAGGGTCCTGTTTACTCTCTCTGTCATATTAGTTTGTGGGTGGTATGCAGTGGTGAGTTTTTGTGAGACACTCCACTTACCACACAACTCCTTAAATACAGCAGAAAGGAACTGGGAACCTCTATCAGATAAGATAAAGTCCGGAACACCCCATCGTGTCAGAATCTCTCTCCTGAAAATCGTCGCAACGGTTTGTGCATTGGCCTTCCTCATGGGAAACAGCTCCACCCAGCGGGTAAAGTAGTCCACAAAGACAAGAAGGTACTCATTCTGTTGGGTACTGCGGGGCATTGGTCCCATAATGTCTACCCCTAACATTTCGTTGGGATGTGAGGTGCTGATTTGTTGTATTTTTCCTGCAGGTTTACGATTTTCGCTTTTTAGAGTTTGGCACTTCACACACCTTTTGACGTAATTCTTAACGTCCGCCCACATCCCCGGCCAAAAAGCCACCTCATGCAGCCTCTGGTAGGTTTTGTAAATACCCATATGACCACTTAATGGGTTTGCATGATAGTGTTTCAAGACTGTCGAAATCAGACTGTTGGGCATATATATCCGATAATGACAGTGGCCACTCTTCAACTGTGTTGTGTGGTACAGTTTATCTTCCATTACCTTATATTGATCTTTCAGATGATCGCCATGTCCTGCCATTGTTTGGAATATTCTGATGACATCAGGGTCTTTGTGTTGTTCCTCCCATATGGCAGCGGCAGAGATTGGAAGGTCTGACTCCTCAGTTCGACTGGTATACACGCTACATCCGGGTGGGGTGTGGATCCGGGACAGAGCATCAGGGGCTACATTCAGCCTACCTTTCCGGTATTCAACTACAAAATCAAACTTCTGCAGTCGAAGAACCCATCTGATAAGTCGGCTGGTGGTTTTTGTAGAGCTCATTACCCACTGCAGGGCTGAGTGATCGGTCACCACAGTGAATAGTTTGGGCTCTAAATAATGCTGCCACCTTTCTAGAGCCCACACAACAGCAAGACATTCCTTCTCTGTCGCTGAGTAATTAGTTTCTGCTTTGTTTAGGGTCCTACTTGCATATGCAATCACCTGCTCTGAGCCCTGGTCCCTGCGCTGCGTCAGCACCGCACCCAGTCCGGTGTCGCTGGCGTCGGTATACACAATAAATGGACGTTCAAGGTCGGGATGTCCGAGGATGGGAGGTGAGGTAAGGCATGCTTTTAGCAGTTCAAAAGCCTGTTGACATTGGGGTGACCACTTAAATGCATGACCCTTTTTTTTCAAGGCATTAATGGGCTCTGCGATCTGTGAGAAATTTGCCACAAACCGGTGGTACCACCCGGAGAGTCCAAGGAAGCGTTGAACCTCTTTGATATTACGAGGTACAGGGTATGCACGGATGGCTTCCACCTTACTCGGGTCTGTGGAGATACCATGAATATTCACCACATGCCCAAGAAAAGTCAACTCCTGAAGACAAAACCTGCTCTTCTTTAGGTTTACAGTCAACCCAGCTGTCCGCAATCGATGGAGAATTGTCTGGAGATCGAGGAAGTGCTGGTCCATGCTTGGTGAGTACACTATAATATCGTCAATATAGACAAAGCAGATGTTACCTCGCAATTCTCTCAACACTGTCTCCATCAATCTTTGAAAGGTCGCTGGGGCATTTTTTAACCCAAAGGGCATGACTCTAAACTGATATAACCCTGATGGAGTGATGAAGGCCGTCATGGGCTTGCTATCTGGGTCCATTGTTACCTGCCAGTAGCCACTGTTAAGGTCGATGGTCGAAAAGATGGACGCACCAGAGAGGGATTCAAGAATCTCAGTGATGTTCGGGAGAGGGTATGCATCACTCTCAGTTATAGCATTAACCTTCCGGTAATCAACACAGAATCTCATTTTACCATCTTTTTTGGGAACTAGAACCACAGGTGAAGCCCAGGCTGAGTGAGATGGTTCCACGATACCAGCCTGTAGCATCTCCTCCAGCTGCTCTCTCACAACAGCTTGCTTGGAAGGACTCATGCGATACGGTCGCTGTTTAATGGGCACTGGATGGGTGATATAGAGGTGGTGTTGGAGAACATCGGTCCGTCCTGGACGAAGGGTACACACCTCGGAGTTGGACTCTAAGATTTGCCGTAGTTGGTGTTTTCCGTCCGGTGGCAGGTGAGCACCATTTACAGCCAGGTCAATTAACTCTTGATCATCCAAGTTGTCAAATGGGCATGATAGCAATGGGGGTGTGGGTGGAGGAATGGAACTAAGCAGGGAGAGGCTTTGCTTAACGCTCTTGTGATGATGTCTCTTTTCCAGGTGTGGTAGTTTCACTGCAGGGATACTGGCCTGACCTGGTTGAAAAGGATAGTCTTCATTAGGGGCAGACTTGAATGAATATTTCCTGTCTGTCACGTTAATCTGCAGACCACTAGAGAATATAAAGTTCAAACCTAAGATCACTGCATAAGCAAGGGCTTTGGAGGTGAGGACAGCCACCCACACTGAGTAAGTCTTATCATGGATAATAATGGGCAAATTTATCCAGCCTAGTGGAACTTCTGCCACACCATTAGCTAAATAAAGTGGTCCAAGAGTCCAAGGGTGAAGTTTGACTTGTGGGTTAAGTTCTGACAAAAGGTTTTCATGGAGGAGGGTGTAACTTGCGCCCGTATCCAGTATAGCCTTCCCTCTCCAAGTGCCAATACTAATGGGTATTACTAATTGTTGTGGTACCGCAGATGGCTGATTTGGGGTATTGAAACCTGTGGTGGTACTCTCTTCCATGGTCATAGATGGCCAGGGTGTAGCTACTGCAGACACCGCATTGCTGGAAAGGGTAGCTGGCTGACGAGGCGGACCCCCAGACTTCAAAGGTTGGAAGGAATGCTTGTTATTGTTGGCACGATACTGTCCAGATGGCTGGTTAGGAGAAGCAGACGTAAAATGTGGGCAGTTTCCAGGTGAGTGGTAACCTTTACACCTCCAACACTGTACTTGAGGCTTCTCCACGGTTTGACTAGAAATTGGTCTTTGTGGCATTGTAGGTGGTTTTATGGCCTTACGTCCCTCATATTGGATTTGCTGCGCATAATCTTTTTCCAGCTGGTGACCCAGCTTCACTAGATCTTCGACCGTGCTTACTCTGCTGCGTAGCTGGCTGGCAAGATAGGGCTTGATATTTCTAAGGATCAATTTTACCATGTCACTCTCTGTTAGGGCAGGCTTCCACCTTTTGCAGAGAGCCCTGTACGAGAATGCAAAATCCCTGATGGACTCCTTCTCACCTTGGGTCCTATTTCTGACCCGATCTGCCAGCTCATCTTCATAATCCTCCGAGAGGAAAGCTGAGAGGAAGGCGGATTCGAAGTCACTCCATGTTGTTATAGAGGATCTGGCAACTTCCCACCAGTCACGGGCAGTTCCATACAGGACAGTTCGGAAAGTGGCCAGCAGGTCTGTATCAACCAAGGGATGTAGTGCTAGAAAATCTTGACAACGGGCCAGATATAGCAACGGATCTGGGTCGTCGGATGGCCTTCCAAAGGTGGGAAACGTTAATTTCAGGTGGTCACTTCTTACCCCTGTAGCAGCGGATGGAGGTGCGAGTGCAGGTACAGGTGCAGGCCCTGAGGGTGAGGGAGGAAGGGAAGGGAGCGAAGTAGAATCAGGAGGGGATGGTAGTCTCTCCTTAAGTAGATCCACCATCTTCTTTTCTTGAGTTTTACATCGATCAGTCATCTCAGTCTCAAACTTCCTTAAGTTGGTACAAAGAATAGCAGTTTGACTGTTGCATTGCTGTATTTCTGTGGTCAGCTGATCATGGCTTTTTTGAAAGTGTTGTTGCATGGTTTTTAGGTCTTGTTGAACTTCCAGCTGGAGCTGATCCACCATGAAGCGTACCTCAGATACCACAGTAGATTCTACTTTTTGAAGTTCACCTGATATCATGAGTTTTATGGCTTTAGTTAACTGATCAGCCTCAGACTCATCCTGTTTTCCACTCGTGGCCATTAGGGTGAGAACTTGCTGCTGGTTGTCCCTCACTTTGGTAGAGAGGTTATTAATTTGGTCACTGTGCTGAGAAGAAGCTGCTTTCAGCCCCTGGGTAAGTTCACCGACTGCTTTTGTTTGAGTTTTTACAAAATCCAGAAGTGTATCCCAATTACCTTGAACCCTTGAAGTAAGTTGGTGCATTTCTCTTCCAGGAGTTGGGAGTACACCGGGCAAATCCTGCTGGGTCACAGAGAAAGAAGAAGAAAGGTCAGGTGATGTGCATAGCTGCATGGGGCCTGGCCCCTCTTCCCAGGAAAGAGTTTGTACTGGAGTGCTAAACTGGACATGTGATTCAGGATAGCTGGTTCTAGAAGGCACTTGGGTGTATGGAACACGTGGTAAAGGATGACCAGGGGTAACCTGAGGATGTGTGACAGTTGGCCATGTAGGGGTTGCAACGTCTGGAGGAGCTTCAATATCCACATAAGTGGACATAGGGGATGGTGTAGTGGTCATATCTGCAATTACAATGAACTGTGTACAATGTTATGTCAAATGGAAGGTGTATGTGTGTCAGGAAACAATCAGAACATGCATAAAACAACAATATGACAATGTTGTAACAGTGTTCAATAAACAAGTCTAACCCACATACATAAATTTGACTTCTTTTTTTTTTTTTTTTTTTTTAAGTATTTAAACACCAAGTCCCACTTCAATTGTCCTCATTAATGGTTACCTCTCCTTAAATACAGGCTTTTCCTCCCACAGTTCAAAGAACACAGGTTACCAAATACACTTTTCCCCAAAAGGTAACAAAATTGTCAATCACAGTTTGTAGAGGGTGTTTCACAAATTTTTCCCCACAGTTCAAGTCTTCATCAAAACAAAATTCGATATATTGTTTTCTTTTTTCCAAAAAAAATTCAAGTCCCTATTCGGGCGCCACTTCTGTAACGGTGGCAGGTCAAAAAAAATTAAATATAATATCTACTTTAACTTATACACAGTTCGGGCGCCAGACAAGCTTACTCTTGTCGAAATATAAATGTTATCTGTTGCTTTTTTACCCCCGGAAGGTCTCTATTAGCCACCGATTACAAACATAAATCAGTCTCAAACAAATATCTCATATTCATGGTTATATTTTTTCCAAACTAACACGAAAGCAAAAATAATCCAGAAGTTCAGTTTCATGTTATGAAATGTTTCTATATTTTCAAAAGAATGAATGTAGAAAAGTCACAAAAAAAGAAAAGAAAAAGTGAATAAATAATTTGGACAATTAATTAAACCCCAATAAGGGTCACATGATTCCCTCGACAAGAGGTGGAAACAGTAATAAGGAAAAGTATATATATGTAGAGATCACCTTGGTTTAAATTAAAAGAAAAAAACACTCATTTGTTCAACACAATGAAAACAATAATTACAATGAAAACAAAAATAAATAAGTAAATAAATAGATAAATAAAATAAAAAATAACAGTCAAAATTGATGCAAGTATCGCTTAGAATACTCCTGGCAGATTCAACACCTTCAACCGTTCAGTCTCTCAATGCGAGCAAATTAAATAACAAAAGGAAATTCAACCAATCAGGTCTTTACAAAATTACAAAAATGTTTACACATTAAATCAACCCAAACACCTGGAGTTAAACAAAAGTCTTTGTCTTTGGTGTGATGTGATGAATGGGCGTGCTTGAAAGTTCAGGTATGTTTGCGTGTTGGTGTAGTTCGTGTGTTTGTGTGTGTGCGTGAAGAGCGCTGAGCTCGGGCCGGTAATGGCAGGAAGGAAACTGTTTTTTTGTCTGTGGGAGTCTATTACGCTAAGGGAGTTTAAACAGGGAGTTCGTTCACCTGAGCAGCTCACTCGCTCTCGTCAGCCACAAAGACGTCGTCACTCTGCAACCAGCAGCCGTGAGTGCATGCCGCACTACAGAGATCGCTATGGAAACTCGCGTCCGCTTCAGCGACCCGACTGGCCCAAACAGCAGTGATGCGTTCAGTCTCACCAACTAGGCGGTTTCCTCAGGTATGCGGGTTTTCTCCCTCTCTCTTTCCTTCTCTCTCTCCTCTTTCTTTTTTTTTTTTCCTCCCGTTCCTCCTGTAACTCCTCCTTATATACACACACATTTCCTATTTCCGGTTAATTTATTTCCCTCCTCCATCCGGCCACACAGCAAAAAAAAACTCCTTTTTTTTCGTACTGCCACAACACACTCTCCCTCCCTCTCTCTCTCACACACACACACACACACACACACACACACACTCTCTCTCTCTCTCTCTCTCTCTCTCTC
>NC_137112.1:1922414-1924914 GCF_949357685.1 Gobio gobio | reverse complement strand
CGCAGTGGGATGGTTGGAACTCAACTGGCCTAATTATTCGGCTAGAAAGAACTGCAGCTAATCCAGAGTGAACTTTGATGATAGTAATGTTTATTCAGTCATCCAATTGCAAGGCATAAACAGGTTTGCGTGGATATGTACATAAATGTGGTTTCTGTGAGAGAACAAATAAGGATGGTAAATAAACAGTTGAGAACTGTATAATTATACTTATAAGTTACATTTGTATAATGTAACTGTAAACCAGAGCTTATTGTACCACATATAGGCGCTAAATGCAGCTGCATTAAAAGGAGCGGAGCTGCTGCTGCTGCTGCTAACAAGCGGTGTCCGGTTACAAAAGTGTGTGCGCAGCTTTAACATTAGCACTGCAGTGCGCTCTGTATAATATGCCGATCAGACCTGATACATATTTCCATCAACATACATTACAAGCAAATATTTTCTATAAACGAATAAACATTGTTGATAACAAAATAACTGAATGATTATTCAAATAGGTGAGCATTATACGCTATTGTATGTTGACACAAAAATACTTCTGAGGTGACATCAACTGAATTTCGCGATGACACACTCTGAAACACGTCTACAATGACAATAACTATTATTACTTACGGAGTTATTAACGCACAGAAATACCACACAAGGAAAAACAGACTTTTGAGGAATAAACAAGCCAGGAAAACTCTGTATAACTCTGTTACTGGAGCTGCTGAGATGAAAACTCTCTGCGCATGCACCAGACAAGTCTGAACAAGTTGACACGCACATGCGCGAGGCAGAGAATTTTGTACAGTGTCATCGAGTATTAAAACCGGTTAAAACGCGAAAAGCGAAGCTTGAATTTACGGGTATGTCCCTCTTTGGCTAATGTACTTTCAAAATGGAGGGGCAACATGGCGACCACCGTTAGATCCCATTACCTTATGTATTTTCAATGGCATATTATAAACTTACGAGAATACTTTATTACTTGAAAGAAGTAAATATACATTAATGAGCACATATATTTTTGAAAGAACTAAGTGTTTTTAGCTAACAAAAGACTAAAAAAGTTACACAGTGTAGCTTTAATATCATTAATTCATCTTTGTCATTAAGATATGTACCGAAAACTTTTAAGTTGGATATTATTAAACCACTTATTAAAAAACCGCAACTTGATCCTACAGAATTAGTCAATTATAGACCAATCTCAAATCTACCCTTTCTGTCAAAAATACTTGAAAAGGCAGTGTCTTCACAATTATGTTCCTTTTTAGAAAGAAATGGTATCTGTGAGGATTTCCAGTCAGGATTTAGACCGTATCATAGCACTGAGACTGCTCTCATCAGAGTTACACATGATTTACTCTTATCATCCGATCGTGGCTGTATCTCTCTATTAGTGTTACTCGATCTTAGCGCTGCATTTGATACTGTCGACCACAACATTCTTTTGAATAGACTCGAAAATGATGTAGGTATTAGTGGAATTGCATTGGCATGGTTTAAATCATACCTATCTGACCGTTATCAGTTTGTAGCAGTAAATGAAGAGATGTCACACCGATCGCAAGTTCAGTATGGAGTACCACAAGGCTCAGTACTAGGACCGCTACTCTTCACCCTGTACATGCTACCACTGGGAGATATCATTAGGAAGCATGGCGTTAGTTTTCATTGTTATGCTGACGATACTCAGCTCTATATTTCTTCACGCCCTGACGAAACTTACCAATTCACAAGATTAACGGAATGCATAGCTGATATAAAACATTGGACGACCAGTAATTTCCTGCAACTCAATTCAGTAAAAAATGAAATTTTGTCCAATAATTTTAATTATTGGACAAAAAAGCTCCACAAGTAGTAACCTAGAATACTGTCTAACACTTGATGGCTGCTCTGTCAAGTCCTCGTCGTCAGTGAGGAACCTGGGTGTGCTCTTTGATACCAATCTTTCGTTTGAAATGCTCTCAATGCAAAATGCTGAACAGTTAGTTCATGCGTTCATGACCTCAAGGTTAGATTATTGTAATGCTCTACTGGGTGGTTGCCCTGCTCGCTTAATAAACAAACTCCAGCTGGTCCAAAACGCAGCAGCTCGAGTTCTTACTAGAACCAGGAAGTGTGACCATATTAGCCCAGTTCTGTCAACACTGCACTGGCTGCCTATTAAACATTGTATACATTTTAAAATCTTACTTATTACTTACAAAGCACTAAATGGTTTATCTCTAGTACTTGAGCGAGCTCTTAACACATTATACTCCATCACGTCTACTGCGCTCTCTAAACTCTGGCCAGTTGATCATACCGAGAATATCCAAATCAACTGCAGGCGCTCGACCCTTTTCCTATTTAGCACCTAAACTCTGGAACTCTTCCTAGCATTGTTCGGGAAGCAGACACACTCTGTCAGTTTAAATCTAGACTAAAAACACATCTCTTCACTATGGCATACACATAAAACACTTTTTCAATGAAATGATTGTTAGGCTGCATTAACTAGGTC
>NC_137112.1:1912982-1915482 GCF_949357685.1 Gobio gobio | reverse complement strand
TCTAGTGGTGAAAAGGTATATGACCATCCAGTGAATTTAGTTTCTGTTCCTCTCAATTCCGATTTCGTTTCAACTCCTACGGTGGCCGATTTAGTCCAAGATTAACATGGCTTCCAGTTCGACCTCGTCCACATTCGACACGGTGCCTGTGGGATTTTCTGTGCGCAGTGGGATGGTTGGAACTCAACTGGCCTAATTATTCGGCTAGAAAGAACTGCAGCTAATCCAGAGTGAACTTTGATGATAGTAATGTTTATTCAGTCATCCAATTGCAAGGCATAAACAGGTTTGCGTGGATATGTACATAAATGTGGTTTCTGTGAGAGAACAAATAAGGATGGTAAATAAACAGTTGAGAACTGTATAATTATACTTATAAGTTACATTTGTATAATGTAACTGTAAACCAGAGCTTATTGTACCACATATAGGCGCTAAATGCAGCTGCATTAAAAGGAGCGGAGCTGCTGCTGCTGCTGCTAACAAGCGGTGTCCGGTTACAAAAGTGTGTGCGCAGCTTTAACATTAGCACTGCAGTGCGCTCTGTATAATATGCCGATCAGACCTGATACATATTTCCATCAACATACATTACAAGCAAATATTTTCTATAAACGAATAAACATTGTTGATAACAAAATAACTGAATGATTATTCAAATAGGTGAGCATTATACGCTATTGTATGTTGACACAAAAATACTTCTGAGGTGACATCAACTGAATTTCGCGATGACACACTCTGAAACACGTCTACAATGACAATAACTATTATTACTTACGGAGTTATTAACGCACAGAAATACCACACAAGGAAAAACAGACTTTTGAGGAATAAACAAGCCAGGAAAACTCTGTATAACTCTGTTACTGGAGCTGCTGAGATGAAAACTCTCTGCGCATGCACCAGACAAGTCTGAACAAGTTGACACGCACATGCGCGAGGCAGAGAATTTTGTACAGTGTCATCGAGTATTAAAACCGGTTAAAACGCGAAAAGCGAAGCTTGAATTTACGGGTATGTCCCTCTTTGGCTAATGTACTTTCAAAATGGAGGGGCAACATGGCGACCACCGTTAGATCCCATTACCTTATGTATTTTCAATGGCATATTATAAACTTACGAGAATACTTTATTACTTGAAAGAAGTAAATATACATTAATGAGCACATATATTTTTGAAAGAACTAAGTGTTTTTAGCTAACAAAAGACTAAAAAAGTTACACAGTGTAGCTTTAATATCATTAATTCATCTTTGTCATTAAGATATGTACCGAAAACTTTTAAGTTGGATATTATTAAACCACTTATTAAAAAACCGCAACTTGATCCTACAGAATTAGTCAATTATAGACCAATCTCAAATCTACCCTTTCTGTCAAAAATACTTGAAAAGGCAGTGTCTTCACAATTATGTTCCTTTTTAGAAAGAAATGGTATCTGTGAGGATTTCCAGTCAGGATTTAGACCGTATCATAGCACTGAGACTGCTCTCATCAGAGTTACACATGATTTACTCTTATCATCCGATCGTGGCTGTATCTCTCTATTAGTGTTACTCGATCTTAGCGCTGCATTTGATACTGTCGACCACAACATTCTTTTGAATAGACTCGAAAATGATGTAGGTATTAGTGGAATTGCATTGGCATGGTTTAAATCATACCTATCTGACCGTTATCAGTTTGTAGCAGTAAATGAAGAGATGTCACACCGATCGCAAGTTCAGTATGGAGTACCACAAGGCTCAGTACTAGGACCGCTACTCTTCACCCTGTACATGCTACCACTGGGAGATATCATTAGGAAGCATGGCGTTAGTTTTCATTGTTATGCTGACGATACTCAGCTCTATATTTCTTCACGCCCTGACGAAACTTACCAATTCACAAGATTAACGGAATGCATAGCTGATATAAAACATTGGACGACCAGTAATTTCCTGCAACTCAATTCAGTAAAAAATGAAATTTTGTCCAATAATTTTAATTATTGGACAAAAAAGCTCCACAAGTAGTAACCTAGAATACTGTCTAACACTTGATGGCTGCTCTGTCAAGTCCTCGTCGTCAGTGAGGAACCTGGGTGTGCTCTTTGATACCAATCTTTCGTTTGAAATGCTCTCAATGCAAAATGCTGAACAGTTAGTTCATGCGTTCATGACCTCAAGGTTAGATTATTGTAATGCTCTACTGGGTGGTTGCCCTGCTCGCTTAATAAACAAACTCCAGCTGGTCCAAAACGCAGCAGCTCGAGTTCTTACTAGAACCAGGAAGTGTGACCATATTAGCCCAGTTCTGTCAACACTGCACTGGCTGCCTATTAAACATTGTATACATTTTAAAATCTTACTTATTACTTACAAAGCACTAAATGGTTTATCTCTAGTACTTGAGCGAGCTCTTAACACATTATACTCCATCACGTCTACTGCGCTCTCTAAACTCTGGCCAGTTGATCATACCGAGAATATCCAAATCAACTGCAGGCGCTCGACCC
>NC_137112.1:1895482-1900482 GCF_949357685.1 Gobio gobio | reverse complement strand
AATTATAATATTAGGCTATAATATTTAAACATCAATATGAAGAAAAATACGTTTGACTGGTACTATATTTATAGCATCTGTAACATGCAGCAGGATTCATATTTAAACGGTCTTTGTGCTTTTAATATTCACAGATGCTAACAGAATAAACTGACCTGACAATCAGCCCTGAAACAGTTGCTTTCAGAAATGAACAGCTTTTCATGAGGAGAATAAATCAAGGTTTACTGCTCAAACGCGTCTCAAACCGATGTGTCTGAAGTAACGTTACAGCGCTTCACTAGATGTGTGATCGTCAGTATTTGAAGCTCAATAGAGCTTGTGCTCCGTGGGCGTGGCCGCATTAGCGGATAATGAAGAGACTGACATCTCTCTGTTTTCAAACAGATTAAATAAACACAGAATATTTGTTTTTGATTTGGTTTACAGTGTTTAAAACCTGACATTTCAGTGTTTCTTTAGACATATGTCTCATGTTTGTGAGACAAGTATTCACTAAGCTAGAGTTCCTTTTCTGAAGACTATCTGAATGAACGTCTTTGAGAGAGAGGCTGCAGATCACTCATCATGTTTGTTTTCTTTATTTTGAAAAAAGCAAAACATTTTGTTTTTATTGTGACTGTACACAAAAAAAAGTGAAACTTAACCCTTTAAGACCTAAGGGTATTTTTACAATTAATTTTCCGCCTGGTGTTATTTACTAAAAAAGCTTGTAAAACATCAACCCTGTTGTGCACAGACAATTGACACACCTCTTTTTTTTCAAGATAAGTTGCTCTGTCAGTATATTTGTGTTGCATTGATGTCACCTGAATGTAAAATAAGTTATGGGACCATAAAGACAAATGAAAACATAAAACGGAAATTGAATCACTCAAATATTTATTGAAAACACACACAAATAAATAAAAGCTAAGCATATTTCCTCTGGAAAACAGTTTGTTCAAGTCTTTAGAGTCCTGGAACTCAGGAATAAACATGATAACTTATACAGAACCAAAACTATTTACATTTTTCCAAAAAAAGTCCAGGCGCTTTTGGCCTCTTTGGATTTTGGATATTTACTGGTGCCAAGCCTCAAAACAGTTCCTATCAGGAACTTCTCCTCAAACTTTTTCCTCAACCTTTCTCCACAAAACTACTAAAAACTGCAGCGCGTCTCTCTCTCTCTCTCTATCCTCAACACTAGCCGTGCGTCTCTCTCTCTCCACAATAACAGCGCTGTGGTTCATGCGTAATGACGCACACCAACGTGGATGACGGATCAGCCTGTCATTGGTCAAACCCTCATCCAAAATGGCAGCTAGCATCGCGCTAGCGGCAAAAATGACGGAAAATGTATAAATTATGGACATCAAGTGGATAAATCTTGGATGTAAGCGTTTTGATTTATTGCTGAACAACTCCAAAAAGATGCACATGTTCCAGGCTGGATAGAAAACCTTCTGTAAAGGCTACAAAGACACCAAAGACACCCCCGTGATGGCTAGCTCGTTAGCTTTCTGCTGGAAAAAACGGTAAGAAAATCGATAAAAGTTTCATGAAATAATATAGATATTTATCGGAGGTGCCGTGTGACGTCGTGGGCGATGCCGTCGGGCTCTGAGGGTTAACAGATTATAATGATGTGTAATGGTGCGTTCACACCGGACACGATTCGCGCGAGTGATTTACATGTTAAGTCAATGCAAAGACGCGAAATGGCATTCTGTGGCGCGATTCGTGCGAATGAGGCGGCGCGAAGGACGCAAATTGAGCGTTTTGAACTAGCGAATCGCGGGAATCATGCAAATTGCTCAAGTTGAAAAATCTGAACTTTGGCGGATATTCGCGCCACGTTAACCAATCAGGAGCTTGCTCTAGTAGTGACAACAATGAGGAGAAAATCTGTATATTAATATCTGGTTCAGACAATATGATTATCACTGTGATAACATTAAATGACATGAAACACAACTCAGTCTCTTTTTGTTAAATGCAAGTTTATTAGTTTATGTATGACCAATAATACAAAAGTATAAGTAAAAGGTATAATAAGCTACACATGAAATAAAGCAAACAATTCACTCAAACATTCTAAGTCAGTGCTAGTAGGCTAATGTTTCAACTGTAACGTACAGTTATAGCCTAAAAATAGCTCACACACACACACACACACACACACCAGATAAAATTTTCAAATAGGCACTCTTTATATAAATAAACCACAGATTTGAGATTTAAACAACTACATTATCGACTTAAAAAGGCTTAACTACGTTTTGTCACACATTAACAGTAGATTTTAACAAAAAAAAGACGTGTAAACACAGCCCATGTCAGACATTTCTCAACGAGACGAGCTGCTGGCAGAAGCCCCGCCCATGAGGAGAATCACGTCTGTTGTGCAGTGAATGTCACGCGCGATTGAAGCGAGTAAACTCAAAATGTTCAAGCGGCCACCTTTGCGCGATAAGTGCGAATTATTCGCGCGAATCGCGTCTGGTGTGAACGCCACATAACACTTGCCTGAATGATAAAAAACCACAGACTTATTTGAGTCTCTTTGGCACTGATAAGAAAAAAAGCAAGCCAATCACGCCGGCGCGACCCCAGACTCGAGAGGGTTAATGCTTCACCAAGACATTTTGGACAATTTCATGCTCCCAACTTTGTGGGAGCAGTTTGGGGACGGCCCCTTCCTGTCCCAGCATGACTGACCAGTGCTCAAAGCGTCGCTCCACAAAGACATGGATGAGGAGTTTAGTGTGGAGGAACTGGACTGACCTCAACCTGATAGAACAGCTTTGGGATGAATTAGAGCGTAATTCATATGTATGTGTTTTTCTGATTCAGTTACTACATAAAGGAGTCGCGAGGCAGCCGGAGATGGCTGATGTTCCTGGAGGGTGAGTGACTCCGTTCATGAGCAGTTCTGAGTGTGTGTGTGTGTGTGTGTGTTATGTGACGGTGTTTGTGTTGTTCAGGTGGATGGTACTGCTTCAACAAACACACCTGTGACAGCAGATACCAGACCATGAGACGACTCATGAGCTCCAGCAAATGGCCTCCGACAAGGACAGGTCAGCCACGCCCGCCTGACCTCTGACCTCTGACCGCTGCTTACTTTAATTCACTGCACACTCACATTAGGGCTCTATGATTTAAGGAAAACAGAACCAGTCATAATAATGTAGTTACTGTATACTTTTAATAAAATGTTGTGTAATTGAATACTGTCATTATCTCAATTAATTATGGAATCCAGAAAAATAAGAATACAGAAACAGAATTTGGGTTAAAATAAAATCATAAAAACAAATCATAGGGCCACCAAGAAACCAGCTAGCAACCCCATCACCAGAACATCTGCATAGCAACACCCTAGCAACGCTCACAGCATCCTAACAACAGGGAGGCGTGTCCTAAAACAACACATTCTGTGTCGAAACCTTTAAAGCTGAAAAGTGTGTGTGTGTGTGTGTGTGTGTGTGTGTGTGTGTGTGTGTGTGTGTGTGTGTGTGTGTGTGTGTGTGTGTTTCAGGATCAGGGATTCTGTCGCCTCAGCCGGAGGAGAATCCACACTGGTGGAACGCAAACAGAGTGTAAGAGGATTTATACAAAGATGATCATTTATATCTCATAACCTGAATTTTAAAAAAATATGTTTATAATGTAGGAAAGTCAAATTTTTCTTCATTGTGAGGACAGTACACGCACACACAAACGCTCACACATACACACGCCCAAGCACACACACACACATTCTCTCTCACACACGCGTGCGCACACACACGCTCACATACACACTCTCACACACATGCGCACAAACACACACATACGTGCATACACGCACACGCGCACTCACACACACACTCTTTCACACACGCTCACATACACACACTCTCACACGCACACACACACACACACACGCGCATACACACACACACACACACTCACACTCACTAACATACACACTCACACTCACTAACACACTCACTAACACACCCACTAACACACCCACTAACACACTCACACTCACTAACACACCCACTAACACACCCACTAACACACTCACACTCACTAACATACTCACACACTCACACTCACTAACACACTCACACTCACTAACACACCCACTAACACACTCACTAACATACTCACACACTCACACTCACTAACACACCCACTAACACACTCACTAACATACTCACACACTCACACTCACTAACACACTCACACTCACTAACACACCCACTATCACACTCACTAACACACCCACTAACTTACTCACACTCACTAACACACCCACTAACACACTCACTAACATACTCACACACTCACTCACACTCACTAACACACCCACTAACACACTCACTAACACACCCACTAACACACTCACTAACATACTCACACACTCACACTCACTAACACACTCACACTCACTAACACACCCACTAACATACTCACACACTCACACTCACTAACACACTCACACTCACTAACACACTCACTAACATACTCACACACTCACACTCACTAACACACCCAATAACACACTCACTAACACACTCACACACTCACACTCACTAACACACTCACTAACACACCCACTAACACACTCACTAACATACTCACACACTCACACTCACTAACACACCCACTAACACACTCACTAACACACCCACTAACACACTCACTAACATACTCACACACTCACTCACACTCACTAACACACCCACTAACACACTCACTAACACACCCACTAACACACTCACTAACATACTCACACACTCACTCACACTCACTAACACACCCACTAACACACTCACTAACACACCCACTAACACACTCACTAACATACTCACACACTCACACTCACTAACACACTCACACTCACTAACACACCCACTAACATACTCACACACTCACACTCACTAACACACTCACACTCACTAACACACTCACTAACATACTCACACACTCACACTCACTAACACACCCAATAACACACTCACTAA
>NC_137112.1:1875482-1890482 GCF_949357685.1 Gobio gobio | reverse complement strand
GTATATGGCCAAAACCATTCACACACTTTTTGCTAACTGGCAAGCAGCATTAGCAGCTCATCTACTTCTTTGTCATATCAGTGTGTGAGCGCCACCAAGTCGTGTTTTACTGTCACTTCAGCAACTCATTCCCTTTGTTTAGTCACAAGGCGTTAAACACACACACACACACACACACACACACACACACACACACACACACACACACACACACACACACTAACACTCATACTCACACACTCACTCACCCACTCACACTCACTCACACTCACACACACACCAACTCACACTCACACACTCACTCACCCACTCACACTCACTCACACTCACACACTCACACACACTCATTCACACACTCACACATTCACTCACACACTCACTCATACTCACACACTCACTCACACTCATTCACACACTCACACATTCACTCACACACTCACTCACACTCATTCACACACTCACTCACACTCATTCACACACTCACACATTCACTCACACACTCACTCACTCACACTCATTCACACACTCACACATTCACTCACACACTCACATCACACTCACTCACACACACTCATACACTCACACACTCACTCACACTCATTCACTCACTCACTCACTCACACATTCACTCACTCACACTCACTCACACACTCACTCACACATTCACTCACTCACACTCATACACTCACACTCATTCACTCACACACTCACTCACACTCATTCACACACTCACACATTCACTCACTCACTCACTCACACACACTCACTCACTCACACACTCACACTCACTCACTCACTCACTCACACACACATTCACTCACTCACACTCATACACTCACACTCTCATACACTCACTCACTCAATACACTCTCACACTCACACACTCACTCATACACTCACTCACTCTCACACTCACACACACACTTACACACTCACTCATACACTCACTCACACTCACTCACTCACTCACTCACACAAACACTCATACACTCATACTCTCACTCTTTTATCCCATAATTGACTTGTCCATTAAAACTTTATCTCTTAATTTTGATTTTATAATTTCTTAAAGGTCCCGTTTTTCGTGTTTTTTTGAAGCTTTGATTGTGTTTACAGTGTGCAATATAACATGTGTTCATGTTTCACGTGTAAAAAAACACAGTATTTTTCACACAATTTACTGATCTGTATTCCGCTGTTTTCACTGTCCTCAAAACGGCTTGAAAGCTTTCCCTGTTCTATGAAGTCCCTCCTTCAGAAACACGTAACGAGTTCTGATTGGGCCAGCGGTTCCTGTGTTGTGATTGGACAGCAGCTTAGCGCACGCAGAGCGCACGTTACCGGAAAGGTCGCGCCTCTCACCATAACGGGGATGCATGCGCTCAATGATCTCTCAGTGCAGCGGCCCTGGGAAAGCCAAACAAAGGTGACTTGAGTCCGGGATGAAAATAACAGCGTCTCGACGACATGGCGACAAACAAACTATACAAACGCAACCAAACGCAACACTTCCTCTTCTCCACGCGGGAGCAACAAGACCACGCCCCCTTTTTCGCGTACTCTTGTGGGCGGAGTTTAGTCATCAAACTGTTCTACTGACGTCATTAAAGCAGAAGTACAGGGATGTAGAACAAACCGGCCGTTCGCTGTAGGCTTTGAAAGGGAACTTCTGTTAAATAAAATATCTCGCTTGGCATTGAACTTTGAGCTTTATAATTTTACAGGTATTATTTATGCTCTAACAGCAACATTACACACTAACTAAAGTTTGAAAAATGGGATCACGAAGAACAGGACCTTTAAGATTTACTATGTCATAATTAACTAACCAGCCTTTAATTGAATTATCAAATGATGATGTTTTTGTTGTCATGTGTCAGAAGCGGCTCCAGTACTCTTGAGTGTGTGAGACCGTGTGTGTGTGTGTGTGTGTGTGACCTTGTGTGTGTGTGTGTCACAGGCTCTGGCGGAGCGTGGTTCCGGAGCGCTGCAGTCGAGCACATGGTGGCGAGGACTGGAACTGCTTCTTCGGCTATAAGGTTCAGCCAACACTGAAGAGTACGTGAGTGCACACCGCCCTCTAGTGTCTGACACACACACACACACACACACACACACACACACACACACACACACACACACACACACACACACACACACACACACACACACACACACACACACACACACACACACACAGCTCAACTAACAGATCTCATCATACTTTAGACATTTGTTTTGTATTACACACTCTCTCTCTCTCTCTCTCTCTCTCACTGTGTCGGTGTCTCTCGCCCACTCACTCTCTCTCTCTCACTGTGTGTCGGTGTCTCTCGCCCACTCACTCTCTCTCTCTCACTGTGTGTCGGTGTCTCTCGCCCACTCACTCTCTCTCTCTCACTGTGTGTCGGTGTCTCTCGCCCGCTCTCTCTCTCTCTCACTGTGTGTCGGTGTCTCTCGCCCGCTCACGCTCTCTCTCTCACTGTGTGTCGGTGTCTCTCGCCCGCTCTCTCTCTCTCTCTCTCTCTCACTGTGTGTCGGTGTCTCTCGCCCACTCACTCTCTCTCTCTCACTGTGTGTCGGTGTCTCTCGCCCGCTCTCTCTCTCTCTCTCACACTGTGTGTCGGTGTCTCTCGCCCACTCACTCTCTCTCTCTCACTGTGTTTCGGTGTCTCTCGCCCACTCACTCTCTCTCTCTCACTGTGTGTCGGTGTCTCTCGCCCGCTCACGCTCTCTCTCTCACTGTGTGTCGGTGTCTCTCGCCCACTCTCTCACTGTGTCGCGTCTCTCGCCCGCTCACTCTCTCTCTCTCTCACTGTGTGTCGGTGTCTCTCGCCCACTCACTCTCTCTCTCTCACTGTGTGTCGGTGTCTCTCGCCCACTCACTCTCTCTCTCTCTCTCACTGTGTGTCGGTGTCTCTCGCCCGCTCTCTCTCTCTCTCACTGTGTGTCGGTGTCTCTCGCCCGCTCACGCTCTCTCTCTCACTGTGTGTCGGTGTCTCTCGCCCGCTCTCTCTCTCTCTCTCTCACTGTGTGTCGGTGTCTCTCGCCCACTCACTCTCTCTCTCTCACTGTGTGTCGGTGTCTCTCGCCCGCTCTCTCTCTCTCTCTCACTGTGTGTCGGTGTCTCTCGCCCACTCACTCTCTCTCTCTCACTGTGTTTCGGTGTCTCTCGCCCACTCACTCTCTCTCTCTCTCTCTGTGTGTTGGTGTCTCTCTCTCTCTCTCTCTCTCTCTCTCACTGTGTCGGTGTCTCTCGCCCACTCACTCTCTCTCTCTCACTGTGTTTCGGTGTCTCTCGCCCACTCACTCTCTCTCTCTCTCACTGTGTGTCGGTGTCTCTCGCCCGCTCTCTCTCTCTCTCACTGTGTCGGTGTCTCTCGCCCACTCACTCTCTCTCTCTCTCTCACTGTGTGTCGGTGTCTCTCGCCCACTCACTCTCTCTCTCTCACTGTGTGTCGGTGTCTCTCGCCCACTCACTCTCTCTCTCTCACTGTGTGTCGGTGTCTCTCGCCCGCTCACGCTCTCTCTCTCACTGTGTGTCGTGTCTCTCGCCCACTCTCTCTCTCTCTCTCACTGTGTGTCGGTGTCTCTCGCCCGCTCACGCTCTCTCTCTCACTGTGTGTCGTGTCTCTCGCCCACTCTCTCTCTCTCTCTCACTGTGTGTCGTGTCTCTCGCCCACTCTCTCTCTCTCTCTCACTGTGTGTCGGTGTCTCTCGCCCACTCACTCTCTCTCTCTCACTGTGTCGGTGTCTCTCGCCCACTCACTCTCTCTCTCTCACTGTGTGTCGGTGTCTCTCGCCCGCTCACTCTCTCTCTCTCACTGTGTGTCGGTGTCTCTCGCCCACTCACTCTCTCTCTCTCACTGTGTGTCGGTGTCTCTCGCCCGCTCACGCTCTCTCTCTCACTGTGTGTCGGTGTCTCTCGCCCACTCACTCTCTCTCTCTCACTGTGTGTCGGTGTCTCTCGCCCACTCACTCTCTCTCTCTCACTGTGTGTCGGTGTCTCTCGCCCGCTCACGCTCTCTCTCTCACTGTGTGTCGGTGTCTCTCGCCCGCTCACTCTCTCTCTCTCACTGTGTGTCGGTGTCTCTCGCCCGCTCACTCTCTCTCTCTCACTGTGTGTCGGTGTCTCTCGCCCACTCACTCTCTCTCTCTCACTGTGTGTCGGTGTCTCTCGCCCGCTCACTCTCTCTCTCTCACTGTGTGTCGGTGTCTCTCGCCCACTCACTCTCTCTCTCTCACTGTGTGTCGGTGTCTCTCGCCCGCTCACGCTCTCTCTCTCACTGTGTGTCGGTGTCTCTCGCCCACTCACTCTCTCTCTCTCACTGTGTGTCGGTGTCTCTCGCCCACTCACTCTCTCTCTCTCACTGTGTGTCGGTGTCTCTCGCCCGCTCACGCTCTCTCTCTCACTGTGTGTCGGTGTCTCTCGCCCGCTCACTCTCTCTCTCTCACTGTGTGTCGGTGTCTCTCGCCCGCTCACTCTCTCTCTCTCACTGTGTGTCGGTGTCTCTCGCCCGCTCACTCTCTCTCTCTCTCTCACTGTGTGTCATGTCTCTCGCCCACTCACTCTCTCTCTCTCACTGTGTGTCGGTGTCTCTCGCCCGCTCACGCTCTCTCTCTCACTGTTTGTCGGTGTCTCTCGCCCGCTCACGCTCTCTCTCTCACTGTGTGTCGGTGTCTCTCGCCCGCTCTCTCTCTCTCTCACTGTGTGTCGGTGTCTCTCGCCCACTCTCTCTCAGGCCCGGTGTTTGTGGTCCAGTGGCTGTTCGACGAGGCTCAGCTGGCGGTTGATAACGTCCACCTGACGGGTCAGCCGGTGCAGGAGAGCCAGTGGCGCTACATCCAGAACCTGGGCAGCGAGCTCCGAAACACCCTCAGAAACGTCCCGTAAGGATTCGCCCTGTTCCTCTTCAGTGTCTTAACGGTCAAACTGACCTCTGATTGGCCCTCGATTGTTTTGATTGACAGGGCCATGTTTGCTCCCGCCTGTCTGTCCCATGAGATCATCACTAGAAGGTGAGTGTGCAGATCCTCATATATTAATATTCATACAGCGGGCATGATGACATCAGCTCGTGCTCCTCAGTTTCTGGATGGATGTCCATGTGAAGGGGACCTCGCTTCCACGAGCGCTCCAGTGCTGGGACCGCAGCCTCCGTAACCACGGCAACAGCACTCAGGCTCCGCCCAGGGGCTGCCCTCTGCACTTGATTGACAGCTGTCCGTGGCCCCACTGCAACCCCACATGCCCCTCGGTCCGCGGGCAGGAGATGAGCGGGGTCCAGTTCCTCACACACCTGGGCTTCGACGTGCAGCGGGTGGCACAGCAGCAGGGCATGGAGCCACACACACTCCTGGGCATGCTCAGCAACGGCCCCTGAGCCAGAGAGCAGGGCCAGAGACGCACTTCTCCATCAAGAGGAGATCCCACTGGGCATTTGACCTTTACAAGGGCAGCTTTTCTAACCGTCTCCTGACAGGTCCATTCACACTGCAGTTACACTTAAATCAATAACGTTATGAGATTAATGAACACTGACATATTGGGAAAAAGGAAATTATACGTTAAATATGAAACTATAACCACCTGTAGTGAGTGAGTCATTGATTCATTCACTCAACTGATTCATTCCAAATGGATGATTCATTCAGGAACCAATCAAGTCATTGATTCATTCACTCAAACGATTCATTCCAAACGGATGATTCATTCAGGAACGAATCAAGTAACTTTCTTTACTAACGAGTCATTGTATCACTCACTCAACTGATTCGTTGAAAAATTAACTCAATTACTGACAAAATTAACTTAAAGTCAATTATGTCATAAAAGACAAAATTATGGCATACTAAGTCATAATTACAACATAGAAAGTACATTATGACAAATAAAAATAACATCTCACAATTGTAATTTTTCACCTGCAGTTACATTTGCATAAACAACATTATGAGATTAATGAACACTGAAATATTGGGAACAATGAAATTATACTTTAAATATGAAACTATAATCACCTGTAGTTGTCGCAGTGAGTCATTGATTCATTCAGTCAAACGATTCATTCCAAACGGATGATTCATTGAGGAACGAATCAAGTAACTTTCTTTACGAAGGAGTCATTGAATCACTCACTCAACTGATTCGTTGAGTCATTGAATCACTCACTCAACTGATTCGTTGAGTCATTGAATCACTCACTCAACTGATTTGTTGAGTCATTGAATCACTCACTCAAGTGATTCGTTGAGTCATTGAATCACTCACTCAACTGATTCGTTGAATCATTGAATCACTCACTCAATTGATTCGTTGAGTCATTGAATCACTCACTCAACTGATTCGTTGAGTCATTGAATCACTCACTCAACTGATTCGTTGAGTCATTGAATCACGCAAGTTATTCGTTGAGTCATTGAATCACTCACTCAACTGATTTGTTGAGTCATTGAATCACTCACTCAACTGATTCATTGAGTCATTGAATCACTCACTCAACTGATTTGTTGAAAAATTTACTAAATTACTGACTAAATTAACTTAAAGTCAATTATGACATAAAAAGACAAAATTATGACGTACCAAATCGAAATAAAGACTATTTATGTTTTTTCGCCTGCAGTTACATTTGCATAAATAACGTTATGAGATTAATGAACACTGAAATATTGGGAAAAATGAAATTATACGTTAAATATTAAACTATAACCACTAGGGGTGTAACGATTCGTTTTAACAACGATTCGATTCGTATCACGATTTGAGGTTGTCGATACGATTCAAGGACGATTTTGGTTCATTTAGAACGATACGATCCAAAACGATTCAGTGACTTGAAATCGATTCAGTAACTTTTTAGCCAAAAATTGTGTGACTGAAATAAATATCTGGATACTGGTCAGTGCAGGTGAAGTTTCCTAGATTCCTGTTGTTTCTTGTAAGGGAATCAGGTATCAATTAATTATGGATATAAACAAACAAGTAAACAACAATTAATGGCAAATGCATTCAAATTTTATTTGAATAAAGTGCAACCAACAGTTTAGGTTGAATTAACAGGAAGTTAACCTTTTCTGCTCTCATTTTCAATATTCAATACATATTCAATAAAAGCACAGTAAGTGCAACCAACATTTCAACAGTAGGTTAACCTGCTACTTCTGCTTTTGTTTTCCAACATAAAAATATTACAATATTAATATCAAAAATAAAGTGCAACTAACTTCTCTTCAGGTTTAATTAATAGTAGATGTACCTGTTACTTTTGCTGTTGTTTTTCAACATTAAAATAATACAAATACAATATTAATATCAAAAATAAAGTGCAACCAACATTTCTTCAGGTTGAATAAACTGGCCTGCTCCTACTCTCAGTTTAATAAACAAACAATATTTAACAAAAGATAAAATGTAACCAACTACTCTTCAATGACTCTACATATTTCTTTTTCAAAAATATCAACATGATCTGACCGCAGAACTCTTCTCTGTACGTTCACTATGTTGCCAGCAGTACTAAAAACTCGCTCTGCTGGCACACTGGTCCCAGGAATGCACAGGTAACATTTAGCAAGGGTTGAAAGTACAGGTAACACGTTACTAACTTAGCTCTTTCTCCTGGTGGCTTGATAATTTCTCGCTGGTTGGCTTCTCCTCTGCCATCCGCCATGCTATGTTTTGTTTTCTTAGCGCTGCTGCTGCTGGTGCGTTGCGATGATGTCACAGATAGGCAGACTGAATCGAGTAACGTTTAACGCCTTTATCATTAAAAGTGCTAAGAAAAAACATCCATTTAAAGTCTGACGTGCTTAAATCCAATGCGTCATTTCCTATGATCTATATAATCGATTGATTACCTTTTAAAACGATGTTAGATCGATATATGTCGTCCGGAAGGCCAACTTGCCGAGCACAGATCGATGTAGTTAGATCGTAGGAAAATAAATCGATACATCGATGTAGTAGATGAATCGTTACACCCCTAATAACCACCTGTAGTGAGTGAGTCATTGATTCATTCACTCAACTGATTCATTCCAAACGGATGATTCATTCAGGAACGGATCAAGTAACTTTCTTTACGAACGAGTCATTGAATCACTCACTCAAGTGGTTTGTTGAGTCATTGAATCATTCACTCAACTGATTTGTTGAGTCATTGAATCACTCACTCAACTGATTTGTTGAGTCATTGAATCACTCACTCAACTGATTCGTTGAGTCATTGAATCACTCACTCAACTGATTTGTTGAGTCATTGAATCACTCACTAAACTGATTCGTTGAAAAATTTACTAAATTATTGACTAAATTAACTTAAAGTCAATTATGACATAAAAAGACAAAATTACGGCATACCAAATCGAAATAAAGACTATTTATGTTTTTTCACTTGCAGTTACATTTGCCTAAATAACGTTATGAGATTAATGAACACTGAAATATTGAGAAAAATGAAATTATACGTTAAATATTAAACTATAACCACCTGTAGGTGTCACAGTGAGTGAGTCATTAATTCATTCACTCAAACAATTCATTCCAAATGGATGATTCATTCAGAAAACAAATCAATCATTGATTCATTCACTCAAACGATTCATTCCAAACGGATGATTCATTAAGGAACGAATCAAGTAGTTTTCTTTGAGTCATTGAATCACTCACTCAACTGATTTGTTTAAAAATTTACTAAATTACTGACTAAATTAATTTAAGTCAATTTTGACAAAAAGACAAAATTATCGCATAAATCAAAATAATGACTATTGAAATTATGAGATGAAAAGTCAAAATGATGACATACAAGTCAAAATTAGACAAAAAATAAGACTAAATTATGATGTAGAAATTGACATGTTAAAATTGACATACTAAACATAGAAAGTAAATTATGAAACAAAAAATAACATCTCAAAATTATGATTTTTCACCTGCAGTGACATTTGCATAAATAACGTTATGAGATTAATGAACACTGAAATATTGGTAAAAATGAAATTATACGTTAAATATTAAACTATAACCTCCTGTAGGTGTCGCAGTGAGTAATTGATTCATTCTGTCAAACAATTCATTCCAAACGGACGATTCATTCAGGAACGAATCAAGTCATTGATTCATTCACTCAACCGATTCATTCCAAATGGATGATTCATTGAGGAACGAATCAAGTAACTTTCTTTACAAACGAGTCATTGAATCACTCAATCAACTGATTCGTTGAGTCATTGAATCACTCACTCAACTGATGCGTTGAGTCATTGAATCACTCACTCAACTGATTCATTGAAAAATAAACTAAATTACAGACTAAATTAACTTATGACTTAACAGTCAATTATGACATAAAAAGACAAAATTATGGCATAATCAAAATGATCTTAAATTGAAATTGTGATTTGTGATCGTATTCTCCAGAAGCGGGGTCATGTGGCGGCGATGAACTCATCTCTCTGTGCTGCTGATGCCTTCGCTTCAGCCAATCATAATGGAGTACTTCTGATGCCAAAATCACCAGAGACTGAACACACACACCCCTCGAACACACACACACACCACCAACACACACACACACACCCCTCGAACACATGGACGTGTTTCATCTGCACATCTGTAACCTGAGCTGAATCTCACGAAACCTGTCGAGAACATGACCTTCACCCACAAACTAATGCTTGTGCAAATAATATCTCAGTAATATTAATAAAACAATGGTTTTACTTCTATTGTTCTCTTGAGGGATGAATGTTCTCGACGGGTTTCAGACTTTATATTGTGAGTTGTCGAATATGTTCAGAAGACAAACATAAGCTAGTGTTATTTATTTGATGTAAAACATATTTATGAGTGATTCTGAAAAATATATTTTGTGTAAAGTGTACATACCTTTTGAATGTTTCATTCGCATGCTTTCATAAAAAATATTAACTATTTTCAGTTTAGTTTATTTATTTATATAGCACAATAAAACATCAGTCGCTGACTATTGTGCTGTACGATAACCTGCAAAAACAATACAAGAAAACAACAGATAAAGACACATCACATCCAGAATGAGCCGCCCCTTCACCTGCACATGAGCTTTAACGCCATCCCATTCTCCATCTGTAGGGTTTAATATGGAGTCGCACTAACAGCTCCAGCTCTTCTTTCCTCAAGGTTTAGGAGTGTGTTTATGGGGATTCTTCATTTGTGATGTTGGACGAGAAGGCCTGGCTCTCAGTCTCCGCTCTAATTCATCCCAAAGCTGTTCTATGGGGTTGAGGTCAGGACTCCAGTTCCTCCACCAAACTCCTCATCATGTCTTACTGGAGACGCTTTGAGCACTGGTCATGCTGGGACAGGAAGGGGCCGTCCCCAAACTGGGCCCACAAAGCTGGGAGCATGAAATTGTCCAAAATGTCTTGGTGAAGCATTAAGAGTTCCTTTCACTGGAACTAACCCCTGAAAAACAACCCCACCCCATAATCCCCCCTCCACCAAACTTTACACTTGGCACAATGCAGTCAGGCGAGTCCCGTTCTCTTGGCAACCGCCAAACCCAGACTCGTCCATGGGATTTTCAGACAGAGAAGCGTGATTGGTCACTCAGAGAACACGTCTCCACTGCTCTAGAGTCCAGTGGCGGCACACTTTACCCCACTCCATCCCACGCTTTGCATTGCACTTGGTGATGTAAGGCTTGGATGAGCAGCTCAGCCATGGAAACCCATTCCATGAAGCTCTACACACTGTTCTTGAGCTCATCTGAAGGCCACAGAAGTTTGGAGCTCTGGAAAGTTGGCCACTTCTGTGGCCCTCAGCATGTGCTGACCCCATCTCTGTGACCCTCAGCATGCGCTGACCCCATCTCTGTGACCCTCAGCATGTGCTGACCCCATCTCTGTGACCCTCAGCATGTGCTGACCCCATCTCTGTGACCCTCAGCATGCGCTGACCCCATCTCTGTGACCCTCAGCATGTGCTGACCCCATCTCTGTGACCCTCAGCATGCGCTGACCCCATCTCTGTGACCCTCAGCATGTGCTGACCCCATCTCTGTGACCCTCAGCATGCGCTGACCCCATCTCTGTGACCCTCAGCATGTGCTGACCCCATCTCTGTGACCCTCAGCATGTGCTGACCCCATCTCTGTGACCCTCAGCATGTGCTGACCCCATCTCTGTGACCCTCAGCATGCGCTGACCCCATCTCTGTGACCCTCAGCATGTGCTGACCCCATCTCTGTGACCCTCAGCATGCGCTGACCCCATCTCTGTGGCCCTCAGCATGTGCTGACCCCATCTCTGTGACCCTCAGCATGTGCTGACCCCATCTCTGTGACCCTCAGCATGTGCTGACCCCATCTCTGTGACCCTCAGCATGCGCTGACCCCATCTCTGTGACCCTCAGCATGTGCTGACCCCATCTCTGTGACCCTCAGCATGCGCTGACCCCATCTCTGTGGCCCTCAGCATGTGCTGACCCCATCTCTGTGACCCTCAGCATGTGCTGACCCCATCTCTGTGACCCTCAGCATGCGCTGACCCCGCTCTGTTATTTTACGTGGCCTATCACTTCATGTCAGACCATGGAGCAATGCTTCAGGAATGGTTTGAGGAGCACAGCGAGTTTGAGGCGTTGACTCGGCCTCCAAATTCCCCAGATCTCAATCCAATCGAGCATCTGTGGGATGAGCTGAACAAACAAGCCCGATCCATGGAGGCCCCACCTCGCAACTTACAGGACTTAAAGGATCTGCTGCTAACATCTTGGTGCCAGATCCCACAGCACAGCTTCAGGGGTCTAGAGGAGTCCATGCCTCACAAAAGTAGGTCATAATGTTATGCCTGATCAGTGTATACACACATATACAGGTTCACTAGTTGTTTCAAACCTTGCATGACAGAATCAAAATAAATAAAGGGGGCAAAGTTTAATAATAATAAAAAAATTTTATTTAAAAATTGTTTCACTAATATCACAGTACATAAAACGGAAGGTCCAGTTTCTGAGCGGGGAAGTGGAAGAGTGAATATTTCCACGATTCACAGTCAAATTAAAAGTGTCTCGATACTGACGCCGAAAAAACATCCCATAACCCGAGTCAAGGGTCCATCAGGTTCACTTCCGTCTGATGATGATGTGGTTCCTGAAGCGGGTCAGAAACTGCTCCAGCTCATCAACAGCCTCAGGAATAACTGGAGTCCTGAAACACATTTGAATCGGGCAGATTCTTCACATAGTATTCAGCACTGAATCACTTCAACAAACGATTCATTTCAGTGATTCGAATCATTGTACCTCGCTGGCTAAGCAAATCAATTGGATGAATCAATGATTCAATGACTCATTCATAAAGAGAGCCATTTAGTTCATTCATGAATGAATCAGCATTGAGCAAATCAATCAGGTGAATCAATAATTCAATGACTCATTCATAAAGAGAGCCATTTACTCCATTCATGAATGAATCAGCATTGAGCAAATCAATCAGGTGAATCAATAATTCAATGACTCATTCATAAAGAGAGCCATTTACTCCATTCATGAATGAATCAGCATTGAGCAAATCAATCAGGTGAATCAATGATTCAATGACTCATTCATAAAGAGAGCCATTTACTTTCATGAATTCATGAATGAATCAGTGTTTTGAGCAAATCAATCGGGTGAACCAATAATTCAAAGACTCATTCATAAAGAGAGCCATTTAGTTAATTTATGAATGAATCAGCATTGAGCAAATCAATCAGGTGAATCAATGATTCAATGACTCATTCATAAAGAGAGCCATTTACTTTCATGAATGAATTATTGTACCTCGCTGGCTCCACGGACGCGGCGCGGAGAGACGACCCGCCTCCGCTCATGGATGTCCTGCAGTCGCGTGATGAGAAACTTTTTATCCTCGCCCTCCTGAATGAACAAAAACAGGAAGTGATGTCACACTACGCCCCTGCATACAGATGATTCTTTTACTACACACTCATTTGACTCTTTCGTCTCACATTCTCAATCTGTTCCTGAAGGAGCTCGATGATCTTCCGCTGACCGTCGACCACCTGACTGTGGAAGTAAATCACGATCCTGCACACACACACAACACACACACACACACACACACAGAAAGATCTCAACCGTGAGAGATTTCCTCAAATGATTCCCTCTTGCTGGATGACTCGTTTGAAGATGTGAGAGAGCGACTCACAGGAAGATGGCGGCGCACAGGAAGAGGAAGAGCGGGTTCTCCACCAGGTAAGTGTGGGCGGAGGAGAGCCAGGACAGGTTGGGGTTGACCTCCGCCAGCTCCTGGACCCACCGCTTCCCGGCCTGGATCATGGTCCTCAGCCCGCGGAACGGCCCGCAGCCGGCCGACGGGGTCATCCTGGGTCATGTGACAGGGGCAAGGGGTCAGACTGGGTCATGTGACAGGGGCAAGGGGTCAGACTACAGCCCATAGAGCGCAAGACTCTGGGAGAGCGACTCCATTCATTCTCTCCATAAGTTATCGAACGCAACGGCTGCGCAACGCCTATAGAACGCCGTTATATGACCCTAAAACTCAAGATATCAGGGCAAAAACGCCCCTATGAGTTTGTGTCTCATATTCTTATGCTATAGTTAGGCAATATCACACGAGTGCTGTATTTCTTAGCGAATCAATCGGGTGAATCAATGATTCAATAGTTCATTCATAAAGAGAGCCATTTTGTAAATTCATGAATGAATCAGTCGTTTGAACAAATCAATTGGATGAATCAATGATTCAATAGTTCATTCATAAAGAGAGCCATTTTGTAAATTCATGAATGAATTAGCCGTTTGAACAAATCAATTGGATGAATCAATGATTCAATAGTTCATTCATAAAGAGAGCCATTTTGTAAATTCATGAATGAATCAGCCGTTTGAACAAATCAATTGGATGAATCAATGATTCAATAGTTCATTCATAAAGGGAGCCATTTTGTTCATTCAAAAATGAATCAGCCGTTTAAACAAACCAATTGGGTGAATCAATTATTTAATCTGTGATTCATAAAGGGAGCCATTTAGTTCATTCATGAATGAATCAGCCGTTCAAACGAATCAATTGGGTGAATCAATGATTCAATAATTAATTCATAAAGAGAGCTATTTTGTTAATTCATAAATGAATCAGCTGTTTAAATAAATCAATTGGGTGAATCAATGATTCAATAGTTCATTCATAAAGAGAGCCATTTTGTTCATTCATAAATGAATCAGCCGTTTAAACAAATCAATTGGGTGAATCAATGATTCAATAGTTCATTCATAAAGAGAGCCATTTTGTTCATTCAAAAATTAATCAGCCGTTTAAACAAATCAATTGGGTGAATCAATTATTTAATCTGTGATTCATAAAGGGAGCCATTTAGTTCATTCATGAATGAATCAGCCGTTCAAACAAATCAATTGGGTGAATCAATGATTCAATAATTAATTCATAAAGAGAGCCATTTACTTAATTCCTGAATGAATCAGCATTGAGAGAATCAATCGGGTGAATCAATGGTCCATTCATAAAGAGAGTCATTTACTTGTCTGAGTGAATCAGTGTTTTGAACGAATTGAATGAATGAATGACTCATTTAGACATTTACCGCCACCTACTGGAAGTTTTAGTTTCTTATTTAGAGAAATGTATCATTAAAAAAATCCAAATTCTATGTTGAATCAAATAAAATATTTATTTCTAAAGCTAGTTTTTGCATTGTCTATTTGATGCTTATCTCATTTAATTTATCTCAATGATCTTTTGAGGGTGATTTCTCAGCCAAATTTGATGTGCAATTAATAAGATTTAAAAGTATAATCACTTGACAGCCGTATTTTAGACGGCCCGAGGGAAACACACTCACGTCCACATGGTGTAGGTCACACACACGCAGGAGCCCAGGAACGAGGGGAAGCAGAGCAGTGTGATGAAGATGGTGGTCATCTGAGAGGCTCGCCACGGCTTCCCTGACGCCTGACAGTTCATCATCAGA
>NC_137112.1:1865482-1870482 GCF_949357685.1 Gobio gobio | reverse complement strand
ACCTCCGTTCATCTTCAGACACAAATGAAGATATTTTAGTGTAAATCTGATGCTCTGAAAGGCCTCCATTGGCTCAACTTTACACTCTCAAGACCCTTAAAAGACACTAAAGACTAAAGTTACAAAGTCCATCTCACTACAGCGGCTCTACAATAACTTTATGAAGACGAGAATAGTTTTTGTGCGCAAAAAAACCCTAAATAACGACTTATATAGTGATGATGATTTCAAAACACGGCCTCATGAAGCTTCGAAGCGTTATGAATCAGTAAGTCGATTCAGCGGTTCAGAGCGGTATGAATCAGTGAGTCGATTCAGCGGTTCAGCAGTTCAGAGCGTTATGAATCAGTGAGTCGATTCAGCGGTTCAGAGCGTTATGAATCAGTGAGTCGATTCAGCGGTTCAGAGCGTTATGAATCAGTGAGTCGATTCAGCGGTTTAGAGCGTTTTGAATTAGTGAGTCGATTCAGCGGTTCAGAGCGTTATGAATCAGTGAGTCGATTCAGCAATTTGGATCGCCAAATTTCAGCAGTTTGGCGGTTTGACACGTGATCCGAATCATGATTCGACTCACTGATTCATAACGCTCTGAACCCCTGAATCGACTCACTGATTCATAACGCTCTGAACCCCTGAATCGACTCACTGATTCATAACGCTCTGAACTGCTGAATCGACTCACTGATTCATAACGCTCTGAACCGCTGAATCGACTCACTGATTCATAACGCTCTGAACCGCTGAATCGACTCACTGATTCATAACGCTCTGAACCGCTGAATCGACTCACTGACTCATAACGCTTCGAAGCTTCATGATGCCTTGTTTTGAAATCGTCATCACTATACAAGTTGTTATTTAGGGTTTTTTTGCGCACAGAAACTATTCTCGTCTTCATAAAGTTATTGTAGAGCCGCTGTAGTGAGATGGACTTTGTAACTTTAGTCTTTAGTGTCTTTTAAGGGTCTTGAGAGTGTAAAGTTGAGCCAATGGAGGCCTTTCAGAGCATCAGATTTACACTAAAATATCTTCATTTGTGTCTGAAGATGAACGGAGGTCTGACGGGTGTCCAACCACATGAGGCTCAGTCATTAATCACACAATTTACAGTTTTGGGTGAACTAACCCTTTAATTCACTGAAGGCTACGATCGCTATAAAGTTTAATAAATTAATTCACAATATGTACACACACACATTCGTTATTTTATGCCTGAAATTATTTTACAACATTTTTTATAGATACACCTCGGACAAATACAGAAGTCCGGATCCTCGGTGACCTCATAGCCGACTACGGCCACTATTAGCAGAGCTGGACATTAAGCCGGTTCACACGCCTGTCCTTCAGATATGTACATCTGTCATTCACTTGTCCGAGTAAAAAATGTGCTTTTTTTTGTAAATATAATCTATACTGAAGCAATATTCTCTCCAGTGTTCAATCAGCTTTGACATATTTGAATTTGCATATTTGTGATATTTTTACCTTTTTATAAAGGGCATTTTTCCATAATCTTATTAAATATAGGCTATGCTTCAGCTTTCCTTTTATATTCTTAAATTTGATCTATAAATTAAATTAGAATAAGACACTATAGGCTGTTACCAATCAAATTAAATCATTTACACTGAACAATTACAACTGCATTAAATAATGTTATGAGATTTTTATAAATATTTTTGAATATACAAATAAGAAATGTTGGAAAGATGAAACTAAACCACCAGTAGGTGGCAGCATGTGACCGTCTGAATGAGTGAGTCATTGAGTCGATTCGTTCAAATGCTGATTCATTACGGAATTTGGCGGTCATTGAATCTTTGATTCAAACGATTCATTCAAACGCTGAATCATTCAGTAACACACACTGATGCTGTGAGACGGGTTATGGTTCTTCACTTACACTCACTGATGCAGAATCATTATTACACTTTGGTGATTCCCTAGTTATTTTTTCTTGTGACATTTTACTCAGGATACTTGTCCGGTCGGGCAAGTAAAATTATTTTTCACTTGCCCCTTCAAAAAATCCCCTTGTCCCGGACAAGCGTTAATGTCGAGCCCTGGTTACAGTGGTGTAGGCAGCCTATAGTTTCCCTCAACACTTCACTTTCCATGGTCGGAGTGGAGCTCTTCAGTCTGGTTCAGCTAGTTTCGCCACAGAGCCTTTACTCTACACCTGATGTTGCGCTTGGATAAAGTGACTGCCTGGCGCTCGTTATCACTTCAATAGAGCGAAAAGCGCCGAACAAGTTTGTCAGCGCTGTGTGTGAGACGATCCAGCTGTTCTCGCAAGAGCCCTGCATTTCTGCCCCAACTTTTTTACGCCCCTAGAGCTGATGAATCAAATGCTCATATCGGTTGCTTTCATTGACATGAACTCCGTTAAATGTGCATATAGCACGGGAATTGAAGATCGGATTTATATTAATTTCGCGGAGAGGTAGGTAAGACAACCAGCATGTTTTTTTATTTGTATTATTTGTTTAGATTGTGTAGCCCGTTTCGTTGCGATCTGCCTGCCTCATCTTGTCAAAAATGCCTTTTTGCTGTGATGGTGGTGATTGAGGCTAAACGTTTAAACCATGCTTTAAGTGTTTATATGGATTTAATAAGCAAGACTAGTCAAGTGTAGATTTGAGAGGCTAAAGCGTCGGGTTAACTCACTGTCAGCCGCTGGCCTTGGTCATCACTTTAAATAACAAAAACTTTAATTTAACAAACAACAAAATGCTTCAAACATTTTTCTTAATTAACTTAACAAAAAAAACGAAACGAAATATAGCCCAGTGTTTCCCCTAGAATTTTTTCCAGCAGCGGTGCTGTTATCAAGCCGCTCGTCGGGGGGTCCGGGGCCATGCACCTCCGGAATAAAACAAATAAAAATAACCCCTTAAACCATGATTTCTGACAAGTTTTGTGGATAGAAATAGACAAATTAAGCTTTTTATTACTTTAAAAGCTTATAGCCTATTTTACTTCAATAACCTGCAGGGACGTGCAGAAAGTTCCTAAGGGGCAACGGCTCAAATGTAAGAAAGGGGCAACATGTAAAAAATTTTTTTAAAAAAAGTGTTTGGATACTATTTTAAGTTTTTGCAAAAAGTCTCATGCTTATCAAGCCTGCATTTATTTAATCAAAAATACCGAAAAAAAACAATAGCCTAATATTGTGAAATATTATTACATGATTTTTTTTTTTTACCTTTTAATTAATCAAATATATATATATATATATAATAAAAAGGTTAAAAAAAATAAAACATTTTAAGAGCGTCACATATCATACAAGAGCTGCAAGTAATTCTCTCTTTGCCTTTTGTTGTTTGATTCACATTAATGGCTCAATCGTCAGCAGGTTTATTCGATGCTGCCCCTTTAAGACGCAGATCTAATATCATTCTCCCATTAATTTCTCCCAACTATTTACGCCCATTTGAGCTAAACTGTGTTTAAGTGAATACTCTCCAAGCCTGTCATTTTGAGATATATGCTATTTTGTTGTGTATTTGATGGTTTAGTTGCGCAAACGAAGCATATGTGCAAGTCGGTCCGTTTTGCAGCGTGCGTACACACACACACACACACACACACACACACACACACACACACACACACACACACACACCCGCCTTGAACTTGGAAACAGCGTCTATTGCGCGGATTATTGTGCTTTTCATTTAATCAAAGAGGTTCTGCAATTTAGCCAAAGTGGAGAGTGCATTTGACAACAATCACAGATTGTGCTGAATCTGACGTTTGGGGAGAAATGACACGCGCACTATGAAGGGAAGGAAGCTGTGCTAGACGTTGCCCAAGCATAGTTTTACCTCAAATCTTCTTTTTATAATACTTGGAAGCGAAAATAAAATAAGATTAATATCACAGCCCTGTAATATTGTGTAAGTGTAAGCAGACTACATTTTTGTTTAGTTCTCTGGCCATCGTCAATCTCTCTCTCTCTCTCTCCTTTACAGTGTGTAAGTGAATGTGATATTATTGATCATGTGAAGATTTTGCAGTGGCGCTGAAAATCCAGCGGCGGCCTCACTTTAAAAGGTTAGTTCAGCCAAAAATGTAAATTGTGTGATTAATGACTGAGCCTCATGTGGTTGGACACCCGTCAGACCTCCGTTCATCTTCAGACACAAATGAAGATATTTTAGTGTAAATCTGATGCTCTGAAAGGCCTCCATTGGCTCAACTTTACACTCTCAAGACCCTTAAAAGACACTAAAGACTAAAGTTACAAAGTCCATCTCACTACAGCGGCTCTACAATAACTTTATGAAGACCAGAATAGTTTCTGTGCGCAAAAAACCCTAAATAACGACTTATATAGAGATGACGATTTCAAAACACGGCCTCATGAAGCTTCAGAGCGTTATGAGTCAGTGAGTCGATTCAGCAGTTCAGAGCGTTATGAATCAGTGAGTCGATTCAGCGGTTCAGAGCGTTATGAATCAGTGAGTCGATTCAGCGGTTTGAATTGCCAAAGTCACTTGATTTCAGCAGTTTGGTGGTTTGACACACGATCCGAATCATGAATCGACTCACTGATTCATAGCGCTCTGAACCGCTGAATCGACTCACTGATTCATAGCTCTCTGAACCGCTGAATCGACTCACTGATTCATAACGCTCTGAACCGCTGAATCGACTCACTGATTCATAACGCTCTGAACCGCTGAATCGACTCACTGATTCATAACGCTCTGAAGCTTCATGAGGCCGTGTTTTGAAATCGTCATCACTATATAAGTCGTTATTTAGGGTTTTTTTGCGCACAGAAACTATTCTCGTCTTCATAAAGTTATTGTAGAGCCGCTGTAGTGAGATGGACTTTGTAACTTTAGTCTTTAGTGTCTTTTAAGGGTCTTGAGAGTGTAAAGTTGAGCCAATGGAGGCCTTTCAGAGCATCAGATTTACACTAAAATATCTTCATTTGTGTCTGAAGATGAACGGAGGTCTGACGGGTGTCCAACCACATGAGGCTC
>NC_137112.1:1767982-1855482 GCF_949357685.1 Gobio gobio | reverse complement strand
AATCTCAGAAATATCTTGCTCGGATACGGGTGAAAAGGAATCCAACAATACCATTCTACGAGATAAATGATCCTCATTTTGAACCAAAGGCGGCGAAATTGAAGCCCTTATATTTGCGACCTTATCCACAAAAAATGTCATAAAGACCTACAGTCTATCGGACTCAAGGTAATGCTAGGCCGCGGGTTTGTCAGTTCATTTATTACATTAAATAAACACTTGGAATTGTGACGGTTATTATCGATCAATTTAGAAAAATAATCAGATCTCGCAACTTTAACCGTTTTATTAAAAAGCAAAAGTGAAACCTTCCAGTGCTCAAAATTAACATGAAGTCTAGTTGATTTCCAAATTCGTTCCGCTTTCCTACACTTTCTCTTTAATATACAAATATCTTCATTTATCCATGATACTTGATTAGCTAGAGACTAGAGGGTAGGTTTAGGGTCAGTGTGTGTGTGTGTGTGTGTGTGTGTGTGTGATGGGTAGGTTTAGGGTCAGTGTAAGGGGATAGAAAATACGGTTTGTACGGTATAAAAACCATTACACCTATGGAATGTCCTCACATTGTGTGTCTGTCTGTGAGAGAGAGTGTGTGTGTGTCTGTGAGAGAGAGTGTGCGTGTGTGTGTCTGTCTGTCTGTGAGAGAGTGTGTGTGTCTGTGAGAGAGAGTGTGTGTGTGTGTGTGAGAGAGAGTGTGCGTGTGTGTGTGTGAGAGAGAGTGTGCGTGTGTGTGTGTGAGAGAGAGTGTGCGTGTGTGTGTGTGTCTGTCTGTCTGTGAGAGAGTGTGTGTGTCTGTGAGAGAGAGTGTGTGTGTGTGTGTGTGAGAGAGAGTGTGCGTGTGTGTGTCTGTCTGTCTGTGAGAGAGTGTGTGTCTGTGAGAGAGAGTGTGTATGTGTGTGTGTGTGTGTGTGTGTGTGTCTGTGAGAGAGAGTGTGTGTGTGTGTGTGTGTGTGTGTGTGTGTGTGTGTGTGTGTGTGTGTGTGTGTGTGTGTGTGTGTGTGTGTGTGTGTGTGTGTGTGTGTGTGTGTTTACCTGAGCTCTTTCTTCTCTGCGAGACTCAATGGCATCGCTCTCAACATTCGCACACGATCATTTGCCGACAGATTCTGCAGATTATTCACTAGACGCTCCCTCTTATTCTCTACACACACACAAACACACACACACACACACACAGTGAATGAGCAGGACATAGAAAAGATCACACACTACCAGTCAAAAGTTTGGAATAATGAATGAATGTGCACTGGAATGGTCCTCAGTGTGTTTACCGTCCTCCTGATCGGCTCCATCCACCTCCATGCGGTATCCGCGGATGCTGGGCCGTGCGGAATGAGGGAAGTGTTGAACGGAGGGCCGGCTCTGCCTGCGTCTGCGCAGCTGCATCGTGCGGTTATAATAATGAGAGATGATCGCGCCTCGACTTCGACCTGCACACACACACACACACACAGACCAATCACAGTCTTAGAGAGTCTGAACTGCAAGATACTGGGCCCTCACACACACCGGTGTGTTCCGCTAGTGTGTTCCGCGAGTGTGTTCTGCTAGTGTGTTCTGCTAGTGTGTTCTGCGAGTGTGTTCTGCGAGTGTGTTCCGCGAGTGTGTTCTGCTAGTGTGTTCTGCGAGTGTGTTCCGCGAGTGTGTTCTGCGAGTGTGTTCTGCTAGTGTGTTCTGCTAGTGTGTTCTGCTAGTGTGTTCCGCGAGTGTGTTCTGCGAGTGTGTTCTGCGAGTGTGTTCTGCGAGTGTGTTCCGCTAGTGTGTTCCGCTAGTGTGTTCCGCGAGTGTGTTCTGCGAGTGTGTTCTGCGAGTGTGTTCTGCTAGTGTGTTCTGCTAGTGTGTTCTGCTAGTGTGTTCTGCGAGTGTGTTCTGCTAGTGTGTTCTGCTAGTGTGTTCTGCTAGTGTGTTCTGCGAGTGTGTTCTGCGAGTGTGTTCTGCGAGTGTGTTCCGCTAGTGTGTTCCGCGAGTGTGTTCTGCGAGTGTGTTCTGCTAGTGTGTTCTGCTAGTGTGTTCTGCGAGTGTGTTCCGCTAGTGTGTTCTGCGAGTGTGTTCTGCGAGTGTGTTCTGCTAGTGGGTTCTGCTAGTGTGTTCTGCTAGTGGGTTCTGCTAGTGTGTTCTGCGAGTGTGTTCTGCGAGTGTGTTCTGCTAGTGGGTTCTGCTAGTGTGTTCTGCGAGTGGGTTCTGCGAGTGTGTTCTGCGAGTGTGTTCTGCTAGTGTGCTCTGCTAGTGTGCTCTGCTAGTGTGTTCTGCGAGTGTGTTCTGCGAGTGTGTTCTGCTAGTGGGTTCTGCTAGTGTGTTCTGCTAGTGTGTTCTGCTAGTGGGTTCTGCTAGTGTGTTCTGCGAGTGTGTTCTGCGAGTGTGTTCTGCTAGTGTGTTCTGCTAGTGGGTTCTGCTAGTGTGTTCTGCGAGTGGGTTCTGCGAGTGTGTTCTGCGAGTGTGTTCTGCTAGTGTGCTCTGCTAGTGTGTTCTGCGAGTGTGTTCTGCGAGTGTGTTCTGCTAGTGTGTTCTGCGAGTGTGTTCTGATAGTGTGTTCCGCGAGTGTGTTCCAAGAGTGTGTTCTGATAGTGTGTTCCGCGAGTGTGTTCTGCGAGTGTGTTCTGATAGTGTGTTCCGCGAGTGTGTTCCGGGAGTGTGTTCTGCGAGTGTGTTCCGCTAGTGTGTTCCGCTAGTGTGTTCCGCTAGTGTGTTCCGCTAGTGTGTTCTGCGGGTGTGTTCTGATAGTGTGTTCCGCGAGTGTGTTCCGCGAGTGTGTTCTGCGAGTGTGTTCTGCGGGTGTGTTCTGCGAGTGTGTTCTGTGAGTGTGTTCTGCTAGTGTGTTCCGCGGGTGTGTTCCGCGAGTGTGTTCCGCGAGTGTGTTCCGCGAGTGGGTTCTGCTAGTGTGTTCGGCTAGTGTGTTCTGCGAGTGTGTTCTGCGAGTGTGTTCTGCGAGTGTGTTCTGCTAGTGTGCTCTGCTAGTGTGTTCTGCGAGTGTGTTCTGCGAGTGTGTTCTGCGACTGTGTTCTGCTAGTGTGTTCTGCGAGTGTGTTCCGCGGGTGTGTTCCGCGAGTGTGTTCTGCTAGTGTGTTCCGCTAGTGTGTTCCGCTAGTGTGTTCTGCGGGTGTGTTCTGATAGTGTGTTCCGCGAGTGTGTTCCGCGAGTGTGTTCTGCGACTGTGTTCTGCGAGTGTGTTCTGCGACTGTGTTCTGCGAGTGTGTTCTGCGGATGTGTTCTGCGAGTGTGTTCTGCGAGTGTGTTCTGCTAGTGTGTTCTGCGAGTGTGTTCCGCGGGTGTGTTCCGCGAGTGTGTTCTGCGAGTGTGTTCTGCGAGTGTGTTCTGCTAGTGTGCTCTGCTAGTGTGTTCTGCGAGTGTGTTCTGCGAGTGTGTTCTGCGAGTGTGTTCTGCGACTGTGTTCTGCTAGTGTGTTCTGCGAGTGTGTTCCGCGAGTGTGTTCCGCGGGTGTGTTCCGCTAGTGTGTTCTGCTAGTGTGTTCTGCGAGTGTGTTCCGCGGGTGTGTTCTGATAGTGTGTTCTGCTAGTGTGTTCTGCTAGTGTGTTCTGCGAGTGTGTTCTGCTAGTGTGCTCTGCTAGTGTGTTCTGCTAGTGTGTTCTGCTAGTGTGTTCTGCTAGTGTGTTCTGCGAGTGTGTTCTGCGGGTGCTGCGAGTGTGTTCTGCTAGTGTGTTCTGCTAGTGTGTTCTGCTAGTGTGTTCTGCGAGTGTGTTCTGCGGGTGTGTTCTGCGAGTGTGTTCTGCGAGTGTGTTCTGCGGGTGTGTTCTGCGGGTGTGTTCGGGTGTGTTCTGCTAGTGTGTTCTGCTAGTGTGTTCTGCGAGTGTTCTGCTAGTGTGTTCTGCTAGTGTGTTCTGCGAGTGTGTTCTGCGAGTGTGTTCTGATAGTGTGTTCTGCTAGTGTGTTCTGCGAGTGTGTTCTGCGAGTGTGTTCCGCGAGTGTGTTCTGCTAGTGTGTTCTGCGAGTGTGTTCCGCGAGTGTGTTCTGCGAGTGTGTTCTGCTAGTGTGTTCTGCTAGTGTGTTCTGCTAGTGTGTTCCGCGAGTGTGTTCTGCGAGTGTGTTCTGCGAGTGTGTTCTGCGAGTGTGTTCCGCTAGTGTGTTCCGCTAGTGTGTTCCGCGAGTGTGTTCTGCGAGTGTGTTCTGCGAGTGTGTTCTGCTAGTGTGTTCTGCTAGTGTGTTCTGCTAGTGTGTTCTGCGAGTGTGTTCTGCTAGTGTGTTCTGCTAGTGTGTTCTGCTAGTGTGTTCTGCGAGTGTGTTCTGCGAGTGTGTTCTGCGAGTGTGTTCCGCTAGTGTGTTCCGCGAGTGTGTTCTGCGAGTGTGTTCTGCTAGTGTGTTCTGCTAGTGTGTTCTGCGAGTGTGTTCCGCTAGTGTGTTCTGCGAGTGTGTTCTGCGAGTGTGTTCTGCTAGTGGGTTCTGCTAGTGTGTTCTGCTAGTGGGTTCTGCTAGTGTGTTCTGCGAGTGTGTTCTGCGAGTGTGTTCTGCTAGTGGGTTCTGCTAGTGGGTTCTGCTAGTGTGTTCTGCGAGTGGGTTCTGCGAGTGTGTTCTGCGAGTGTGTTCTGCTAGTGTGCTCTGCTAGTGTGCTCTGCTAGTGTGTTCTGCGAGTGTGTTCTGCGAGTGTGTTCTGCTAGTGGGTTCTGCTAGTGTGTTCTGCTAGTGTGTTCTGCTAGTGGGTTCTGCTAGTGTGTTCTGCGAGTGTGTTCTGCGAGTGTGTTCTGCTAGTGTGTTCTGCTAGTGGGTTCTGCTAGTGTGTTCTGCGAGTGGGTTCTGCGAGTGTGTTCTGCGAGTGTGTTCTGCTAGTGTGCTCTGCTAGTGTGTTCTGCGAGTGTGTTCTGCGAGTGTGTTCTGCTAGTGTGTTCTGCGAGTGTGTTCTGATAGTGTGTTCCGCGAGTGTGTTCCAAGAGTGTGTTCTGATAGTGTGTTCCGCGAGTGTGTTCTGCGAGTGTGTTCTGATAGTGTGTTCCGCGAGTGTGTTCCGGGAGTGTGTTCTGCGAGTGTGTTCCGCTAGTGTGTTCCGCTAGTGTGTTCCGCTAGTGTGTTCCGCTAGTGTGTTCTGCGGGTGTGTTCTGATAGTGTGTTCCGCGAGTGTGTTCCGCGAGTGTGTTCTGCGAGTGTGTTCTGCGGGTGTGTTCTGCGAGTGTGTTCTGTGAGTGTGTTCTGCTAGTGTGTTCCGCGGGTGTGTTCCGCGAGTGTGTTCCGCGAGTGTGTTCCGCGAGTGGGTTCTGCTAGTGTGTTCGGCTAGTGTGTTCTGCGAGTGTGTTCTGCGAGTGTGTTCTGCGAGTGTGTTCTGCTAGTGTGCTCTGCTAGTGTGTTCTGCGAGTGTGTTCTGCGAGTGTGTTCTGCGACTGTGTTCTGCTAGTGTGTTCTGCGAGTGTGTTCCGCGGGTGTGTTCCGCGAGTGTGTTCTGCTAGTGTGTTCCGCTAGTGTGTTCCGCTAGTGTGTTCTGCGGGTGTGTTCTGATAGTGTGTTCCGCGAGTGTGTTCCGCGAGTGTGTTCTGCGACTGTGTTCTGCGAGTGTGTTCTGCGACTGTGTTCTGCGAGTGTGTTCTGCGGATGTGTTCTGCGAGTGTGTTCTGCGAGTGTGTTCTGCTAGTGTGTTCTGCGAGTGTGTTCCGCGGGTGTGTTCCGCGAGTGTGTTCTGCGAGTGTGTTCTGCGAGTGTGTTCTGCTAGTGTGCTCTGCTAGTGTGTTCTGCGAGTGTGTTCTGCGAGTGTGTTCTGCGAGTGTGTTCTGCGACTGTGTTCTGCTAGTGTGTTCTGCGAGTGTGTTCCGCGAGTGTGTTCCGCGGGTGTGTTCCGCTAGTGTGTTCTGCTAGTGTGTTCTGCGAGTGTGTTCCGCGGGTGTGTTCTGATAGTGTGTTCTGCTAGTGTGTTCTGCTAGTGTGTTCTGCGAGTGTGTTCTGCTAGTGTGCTCTGCTAGTGTGTTCTGCTAGTGTGTTCTGCTAGTGTGTTCTGCTAGTGTGTTCTGCGAGTGTGTTCTGCGGGTGCTGCGAGTGTGTTCTGCTAGTGTGTTCTGCTAGTGTGTTCTGCTAGTGTGTTCTGCGAGTGTGTTCTGCGGGTGTGTTCTGCGAGTGTGTTCTGCGAGTGTGTTCTGCGGGTGTGTTCTGCGGGTGTGTTCGGGTGTGTTCTGCTAGTGTGTTCTGCTAGTGTGTTCTGCGAGTGTTCTGCTAGTGTGTTCTGCTAGTGTGTTCTGCGAGTGTGTTCTGCGAGTGTGTTCTGATAGTGTGTTCTGCTGGTGTGTTCTGCTAGTGTGTTCTGCGAGTGTGTTCTGCGAGTGTGTTCTGATAGTGTGTTCTGCGAGTGTGTTCTGATAGTGTGTTCTGCTGGTGTGTTCTGCGAGTGTGTTCTGATAGTGTGTTCTGCGAGTGTGTTCTGATAGTGTGTTCTGATAGTGTGTTCTGCTGGTGTGTTCTGCTAGTGTGTTCTGCGAGTGTGTTCTGCGAGTGTGTTCTGATGGTGTGTTCTGCTGGTGTGTTCTGCGAGTGTGTTCTGCTAGTGTGTTCTGCTAGTGTGTTCTGCGAGTGTGTTCTGATAGTGTATTCTGATAGTGTGTTCTGCTGGTGTGTTCTGCTAGTGTGTTCTGCGAGTGTGTTCTGCGAGTGTGTTCCGCTAGTGTGTTCTGCGAGTGTGTTCTGCGAGTGTGTTCTGCTAGTGTGTTCTGCGAGTGTGTTCCGCTAGTGTGTTCTGATAGTGTGTTCTGCGAGTGTCTTCAGCGAGTGTGTTCCACTAGTGTGTTCCGCGAGTGTGTTCTGCTAGTGTGTTCTGCTAGTGTGTTCTGCTAGTGTGTTCTGCGAGTGTGTTCTGATAGTGTGTTCTGCTAGTGTGTTCCGCTAGTGTGTTCTGATAGTGTGTTCTGCTAGTGTGTTCTGCGAGTGTGTTCTGCTAGTGTGTTCTGCTAGTGTGTTCTGCTAGTGTGTTCTGCGGGTGTGTTCTGCGAGTGTGTTCCACGAGTGTGTTCTGCTAGTGTGTTCTGCTAGTGTGTTCTGCGGGTGTGTTCTGCTAGTGTGTTCTGCGGGTGTGTTCTGCGAGTGTGTTCCGCGAGTGTGTTCCGCGGGTGTGTTCTGCGAGTGTGTTCTGCGAGTGTGTTCTGCGAGTGTGTTCTGCGAGTGTGTTCTGCGAGTGTGTTCTGCTAGTGTGTTCTGCGGGTGTGTTCTGCTAGTGTGTTCTGCGGGTGTGTTCTGCGGGTGTGTTCTGCTAGTGTGTTCTGCGGGTGTGTTCTGCTAGTGTGTTCTGCTGGTGTGTTCTGCGAGTGTGTTCTGCGAGTGTGTTCTGCTAGTGTGTTCTGCGAGTGTGTTCTGCGGGTGTGTTTTGCTAGTGTGTTCTGCTGGTGTGTTCTGCGAGTGTGTTCTGCGAGTGTGTTCTGCGGGTGTGTTCTGCGAGTGTGTTCTGCGAGTGTGTTCTGCGAGTGTGTTCTGCGAGTGTGTTCTGCTAGTGTGTTCTGCGAGTGTGTTCTGCGGGTGTGTTCTGCGAGTGTGTTCTGCGGGTGTGTTCTGCTAGTGTGTTCTGCGGGTGTGTTCTGCTAGTGTGTTCTGCTGGTGTGTTCTGCGAGTGTGTTCTGCGAGTGTGTTCTGCTAGTGTGTTCTGCGAGTGTGTTCTGCGGGTGTGTTTTGCTAGTGTGTTCTGCTGGTGTGTTCTGCGAGTGTGTTCTGCGAGTGTGTTCTGCGAGTGTGTTCTGCTAGTGTGTTCTGCGAGTGTGTTCTGCGAGTGTGTTCTGCGAGTGTGTTCTGCGAGTGTGTTCTGCTAGTGTGTTCTGCTAGTGTGTTCTGCGAGTGTGTTCTGCGAGTGTGTTCTGCGGGTGTGTTCTGCGAGTGTGTTCTGCGAGTGTGTTCTGCTAGTGTGTTCCGCTAGTGTGTTCTGCTGGTGTGTTCCGCTGGTGTGTTCCGCTAGTGTGTTCCGCGAGTGTGTTCTGCTAGTGTGTTCTGCGAGTGTGTTCTGCGAGTGTGTTCTGCTAGTGTGTTCTGCTAGTGTGTTCTGCGAGTGTGTTCTGCGAGTGTGTTCCACTAGTGTGTTCTGCTAGTGTGTTCTGCTAGTGTGTTCTGCTAGTGTGTTCTGCGAGTGTGTTCCGCGAGTGTGTTCCACTAGTGTGTTCTGCTAGTGTGTTCTGCTAGTGTGTTCTGCTAGTGTGTTCTGCTAGTGTGTTCTGATAGTGTGTTCTGCGAGTGTGTTCTGCGAGTGTGTTCTGCGAGTGTGTTCTGATAGTGTGTTCTGCGAGTGTGTTCTGCGAGTGTGTTCTGCTAGTGTGTTCTGCGAGTGTGTTCTGCGAGTGTGTTCTGCTAGTGTGTTCTGATAGTGTGTTCTGCGAGTGTGTTCTGCGAGTGTGTTCTGCGAGTGTGTTCTGATAGTGTGTTCTGCGAGTGTGTTCTGCTAGTGTGTTCTGCTAGTGTGTTCTGCTAGTGTGTTCTGCTAGTGGGTTCTGTGAGTGTGTTCTGCTAGTGGGTTCTGTGAGTGTGTTCTTCGGTGGGTTGAAACATGAAACACACACACACACACACAGAACTGAATCACAAACACGCTCTCAGACTGACCGATGGTGCGGCTGGGCATGGAGGACAGGACTTTGAGTGTGTCAGATGACCAGCGCTCTCCAATCAAACGCTCCGCCTGCTGAGGCTCCTCGCTGTCCGACCGATGGTACGCCGGACTCTCCAGACGCATGACATCATCTGAGACACACACACACACACACACAGCATTAAAAATCACCCGTTCTGCTTTCCTGCATGATCATCTGTCGCTCTTCTCTATATCCAGTCCCTCCAGAAAAACGCGATTATGCGATCGCGTGATTTAACGCATAATCAGCCAAAGTCCGCATATTCATGCGGGGGCCGCATTTTTTCAAATACGCCGCACTTTCGCCGCATAAATTGCCTATTTCTGCGTGCAAAATATGCGGGGCTATCATGATTTCATAATCCCCGCATTTTCGTTGCAAAAAAAGTCATATATATTAGCAGAAAGTTGAAAATTTTTCGCTTACTTCACACAAGAGCCGCCATTTCCGCCTATTGCCATGGGAACGTTTTGAAGTGACGTGATTACCCGACGCGAACGTTATCGAAAAGCTTCAAACCCCGTGGAGAAACCATAGATACCGGTGAAACCATGATGAAGCACAAACTCCCATTGGCCAACAAAAATAACAGCAAAAGAGCAAAGCAGTTTCCCAGTGTGCTGACTGATTTCAAAACACAGCATCATGAAGCTTTGAAGCGTTATGAATCAATGAGTCGATTCAGCGGTTTGAAGCGTTATGAATCAATGAGTCGATTCAGCGGTTTGAAGCGTTATGAATCAATGAGTCGATTCAGCGGTTTGAAGCGTTATGAATCAATGAGTCGATTCAGCGGTTTGAAGCGTTATGAATCAATGAGTCGATTCAGCGGTTTGAAGCGTTATGAATCAATGAGTCGATTCAGCGTGTTGGATCGCCAAAGTCACGTATTTCAGCAGTTTGACACGCGATCCGAATCATGAATCGACTCGATGATTCATAGCATCATGATGCTGTGTTTTGAAATCAGTCATCACTATATAAGTCGTTATTTAGTTTTTTTTGCACACAATAACTATTATCGCCGCTTCATAAAGTTATTGTAGAACCACTGTAGTGAGATGGACTTTGTAACGACGTCTTTAGTAGGCTACCTTTTATGGGTCTTGAGAGTGAACATTGTGCCAATGGAGGCCTTTCTGAGCCATCGGAATTCAACTAAAATATCTTAATTTGTGTCCAACAACATAAAGGGAAGTCATTAATGACAGAATTTTCATTTTTAGGTGAACTAACCCTTTAAGAGATTGCACTTTGTGCATTGGAAGCACTCAAATGTCTGTTTTGTATAGCGACATCTGTAAAACAGGAAGTTATTTATTAATTTTTTCAGAAGTTGTAGCATATTCCTTTTGTAAAGCTACAGAACTTGATTGACTAAATGTTTTGTAAATTTGAGCCATTATTAAGGTCTTCAATAAAACAAGATGAGAACTTAAATATTCCAGCACTTTCTGTGATGTAGTGCTTTTTTTCTCTTTCTCATCAAACCGCAGTTTTTGCAAGTTCCCGCAATTTTATCGCATAAAATTGCATAAATATCCCGCATTTTTCATCGCATTTTTTAAGAAAACGTGCCGCATAATCAAGGATTTTTGCCCGCAACAATCACAAAAAAAAGCCGCATTTTTCTGGAAGGACTGTATATCAGTGTTTCTGAACTCCTGAAACGCCTCCATCTGGAGTTTTCTTCCAAAAAGAAGTGCCCAACCAACCTCACACAGCAGCGGCTGCTTATTGGAGCAATGGTGGAGTGCTTACTTCCACCAGCAGATGGCGCTGTGAGATACGCTGACTCTACTTGGTTGCGCCGCTACTTCATGAAGAACGAGTCGAAAGCAGAGCGGCATTATCGTCACATATCGAAAGAAACCTTGTTATCGCTTTCAATGTAGTAACACACTAACTATTCGTTTAGAGTTTAGAGTAATATTGTGTGTAAGTGCTTTATAACAGAGACTCAACAGGTGCGGGATTGTTTTGTCCCCAAAAGTTTCACAACGCAGTGATTTCCACACATCTGAACTATAAAATAACCTAAACAATTACACTCGCAACCAATACATGTGCAGAACACACACACACTTTCTGCTTAAAATACGCATAAATGCTAAATAACAAGACCAATTAAAGATAGTAAGAATTATTTTCAAGCATAAACGTAACAAAACTTTTGAAGTAAAAAAAAGTAATTTATATAGTATAAACTTAAATACAATTATAAAATGTTACAATATTTGTTGAATAGTTTTATTTATCATATTTTTGTAATTTGTTTTTGTTAAGTCATGTTACAATATTGTTTTGAGCTGCTTATTTACAATGGTTTTCTTCCCATTAACTGTTTTTATTGTTTATTGTATTAAATCCAGACCAACAATCCTAATAATCAAACTAAATCATGATCATTATTAATGTTAATAATAATATAGGGACTCCACAGCAACAACAACAACATTAAAACATTTATCGTCACCGTTTTTTAATTAAAAGATAATAACAAATGAGATTTTAGTGATGAGAAATATTTGCAATAAATTTAGTCATGGATTATTATCATTTAAAACGTTCGAAATAATGTCTTTTTTTCAAATGTTTGAATTTTGCATGTGTTTATTTGTTCCAAAGTTTAATAATTCAGACACTGATGGCCCAGATCTCTGTTTTTAAGTCTTTTTTTTTCCACTTGGCTGGAATAAGAGGAAATAATCCACACTCAAGCAGGAAAACCTGCTCTAGTCGAGCCAGAAAAACAACAGTGTGTAGTGAATGACCCTCCTGAGCTCTAATCTGATTGGCTCAAAGCCTTGATTCGTGTCTAAGTGGGCGGTTCTGGGGTCAGAACGGCTGCAGTGTGTGACCTCTGACCTCTGCTCTCCTCCTCCAGGTCCAGTGTGGTCATCTCAATGACATCATGAAGGTCATGGCACTGTTCCTCGATCAGCTGACTGAATGAGTCGTGAACCCCATCTTCATCAGCGGGACTCCTGACACACACACACACACACACACACACACACACACACACACACACTCATGAATCTGCTCATAACTCCAGTAATGTTGTGTAATATTCCTCCAGTGTAGATCAGCTGTTCTCACACACACACATACACACACACACACACACATACACACACACACACACACACACACACACTCATGAATCTGCTCATAACTCCAGTAATGTTGTGTAATATTCCTCCAGTGTAGATCAGCTGTTCTCACACACACACACACACACACACACACACCCACACACACACACACACACACACACACACACACACACACACACACACACACACACACACACACACACACACACACTGCCCCTGCCCCTAAACCTAACCCTCACAGGAGACTGTGCAGTTCACTTTCTGTGAAAAAAAACTTGTTCTGTGTGATTTATAAGCATTTTGAAAAGTGAGGACATGGGGAACGTCCTCATATTTCACCCTCTTTTTGTAATACCCATGTCATTATACACATTTGTGTCCTGATATTTCACAAAAACATGCCCACACATTCCAGTGTAGATCAGCTGTTCACACACACACACACACACACACACACTCCAGTGTAGATCAGCTGTTCACACACACACACACACACACACACACACACACACACACACACACACACACACACACACACACACACTCCAGTGTAGATCAGCTGTTCTCACACACACACACACACACACACACACACACACTCCAGTGTAGATCAGCTGTTCTCACACACACACACACACACACTCCAGTGTAGATCAGCTGTTCTCACTCACACACACACTCCAGTGTAGATCAGCTGTTCTCACACACACACACACACACACACACACACACACACTCCAGTGTAGATCAGCTGTTCTCACACACACACACACACACACACACACACACACACACACTCCAGTGTAGATCAGCTGTTCTCTCACACACACACACACACACACTCTCCAGTGTAGATCAGCTGTTCTCACACACTCACACACACACACACACACACACACACTCCAGTGTAGATCAGCTGTTCTCACACACACACACACACACACACACACACACACACACACACACACACACACACACACACACTCCAGTGTAGATCAGCTGTTCTCTCACACACACACACACACACACACACACACACACTCCAGTGTAGATCAGCTGTTCTCACACACACACACACACACACACACACTCCAGTGTAGACCAGCTGTTCTCACACACACACACACACACACACACTCCAGTGTAGATCAGCTGTTCTCACACACACACACACACACACACACACACTCCAATGTAGATCAGCTGTTCTCACTCACTCACACACACACACACACACTCCAGTGTAGATCAGCTGTTCTCACACACACACACACACACACACTCCAGTGTAGATCAGCTGTTCTCACACACACACACACACACACACACTCCAGTGTAGACCAGCTGTTCTCTCACACACACACACACACACACACACACACACACACACACACACACACACACACACTCCAGTGTAGATCAGCTGTTCTCTGTGTGTGAATATACAGTAAAGTGTGATTTATTCCTATGATTTATCATCATTACTCCAGTCTTCAGTCACATGACCCTTCACACATCACTCTCATATGAGGATCTGATGATCAACACACATTTATGATTATTATCAGTGTTGAAAACTGTTCATATTTTATATTTCAGGATTCTTTGATGAATATAAAGTTCAAAAGAACAGCATTTATTAGAAATAGAATCTTTTATAACATTATAAATGTCACTTTTGATCAATGTAATGTGTTCTTGATGAATAAAAGTATCAGTTTTTTAAAGGGGTCATGAACTGGCTTGTTTTATTTTTGTTATCCTGTTGTCTGAGGTCAATCTATGAGGTTTGTGTGGTTTCTACAGTCAGAAACCTCATCATGAATCAGTAATGGGCTATTTTCAGCCCTGGTTTTGAGGCTCTGTGAAGAACCGCTGGGTTTTGATTGGCCGCACTGAAGACTTGGAAGTAAACGCCCTCGGCTCGGATTGGATAAGATTTGCATATTTAATGAGCTTCAGCTCCTCATGTGGGGATGGTTTTGAAAGCGTCTGGAGAAACGCTCACAGGACTCGCACAATATCTTTATCAAACAAACACAATGATTCATCTCATCCACCCGCGACTGATTGGATGTCTGAATGATATTTTTGTATTACTTGGCTCGCCTGATCGGTGAATATAACTGCGAACCGTACACACACACACGCACAAGAAAGAAATGTTATTTCACTACTTAACCCTCAAGCCCCCTTTGCATAACAGCCCTTAATCCGCCCTCGTGGACACATTTAGGCACGAAGATCTCAGATGTGATTAAAAAAAATTTTTTTAAATGTTATATCACCATCTTTGATACAATTAATTCTATCAATTTATGCCCTTTTTTGTGATTTTTGGAGTAATAATGAATTTATTTACCTCTAAAAGTACCATCTTTTTATGTCAAATATGCTTATTTGTATGTTATATTTCTTTAACTTCAGTAAAAAAAAACAATATCAGCAAGTCCAGAGAGCCAAAACCTGAACATGTGGTGACTTTGGTGACCTATGATGGTATTCATTTCTTTTTAAAGCTACAATATCAATAGCCACTAGATGGCAATAGAGCTCAATGACTGCATATGGGCTGAACTCTGTAAACCAATGTTGTAACAACTTTTTTTTTTTTTAATTGCCCAGTTATTGGCTCATTTAATTCCTTTGTTGGTTTGTGTATGTGTGAGTGTCTGTTTCTTCTGTTTGTTTTTTGAGTGTGTGTTTGCCACATTGAGAATGTTGTATAGGCTCACTCCTTCATGTGTGTGTATGTTTGATCTGCATTGTGTTGGATTTATTGATTTTTATTGGACAAATAAATAAAAAATATGCTCAGAATTTTTTCCGTTCATTCCTATGGGTGCCCAATTTTGTCCACGAAAGCGGGATTAAGGACTTTTTTGTGTGTTCAGGTGGCAAATTTAGGAAAAGTAGCCAAGTCTTGTACCGCTCAGAAAGTCTTTAAAAAACCCTCATTTGTTCAGAACATGGCTTTAGGGTTCAGAGAGCCCGTCGGCAGCCCGTCTGAAAAGCACACAGCCCCGGGACATTGGGCTTACTAACACATATAACACATGTTTTACTCTCATCAGTGTGTGTTGCAGCGTTCCTGTCGATCCAGAAGCACAGCGTTGAGTTTTAATCTCAGTACGTCTGCAGATCCAGTCTCCACCGGTGTCTTGTTTACAAATGAATCCGCGGTTAAATGAAGCGAACAAACGCAATGTCTAACGCACATGAGCTGGAACCGCATGTTTATCGCTCGGTAGCGCGACCCGTTACGCTCCACGAGTCGGTGGGCGGGGCTGGAGGCGGGGCTTCTGCGTCCTATGACATCAGTGGTCGACATATTCTGAGATCTCTCGTTTGCATAAACCGTTAAGACTAGTCTTACAAGTTAGACATACATTTTTTTCTTTAAGACTGTTCATAATTTTTTTAAATCAGTTACAAAAAAACATAGACTGGCCTAATTTGATCCGAAAAGTAAGACTGAATGCCAGTTGCCGAACTGCTGGTGGCTCAGACTAGATCTGAAGACACTGTCTTAACACAACGGCTTAGTTTATGCAACTGGCCCCAGGTGTCAATAAAAGCCTTTCTTTGACTAACAAGGACGTTTTCAGCTCTGAAACTTACAGGATATTCTTATATATCACCATTAACTTTTAAATATCAAAGGCTCAAAGGAAAGTTGATTTCTCAATTCACAATTCATCACCCCAAACTTTTGAATACTAATTTCATCAATTTTGAATAAGTTAAAACAGGAATATATCCATAAACAACGTAAACAAAACATTGCTTGAAGCATCAAAAGACAAATCATGACATGAACACAAACACACTCTCTCACACACACACTCTCAGAAGTCACACCCATCACACACACACACTCTCAGAAGTCACACCCGTCTCACACACACACACACACACACACACAGTGACTCACTCGATGTCGGTGACCAGATCCGTGTCAAAGCTGACCCTGCCGGCCATGATTCTGCTGCGCTCACGGACGCTCCTGAGGAAACTCCCGCCCGATCGCCCCGCCCGTCATTCTGCTGCTGAAGAGAAGGAATGTCAGTCAACTCGTGTTTGAACCTGTCTGAGATCACACACACACACACACACACACACACACACACACACACACACACACACTGCTGAAGGTGTGTCTGTCTCTGCCCGCTCACACAGAAACAACTCTCAATAACACTGACACTGACTGAGCAGATACTGATCCATCTTACTCTCACCACTCACACACACACACACACTGATCCAGCGGACTCTCACCACTCTCACACACACACACTGATCCAGCGGACTCTCACCACACACACACACACACACACACACACACACACACTCACTCTCTCACACACGCACTCACTCTCACACACTCTCACACACTCTCACACACTCTCACACACTCTCACACACTCACACACACTCACACACACACACACACACACACACACACACACACACACACACACACACACACACACTCTGATCCAGCTGACTGTCACCTCTCACCAGAACACCAGCACTGCGGCAGGAACACTCACTCACACACACACTCACTCACACACTTGCTCGCTCTCTCTCTCACACACACACACACACACACACACACACACACACACACACACACACACACACACACAGCTTTATTATCTGCTTCAGTTATTAACCCTTTAAATGATGTCACAGGTTTCAGACCAGCTCAAGGGAGAACACAAACACTTCACCAACACTACAGAAGCTCAATCCGGCCACATAAGAAAACGATCTAGCTTTGGTCATCGTAATTATGACATAACTATGTAGGAGTGTAACGGTACGGGTTCGGTACAGCAGTTTTACGAAAAAGGTTTTTATTTATTTTTATTAAATAGTGCTATTTATGTTTAGATATAATAATCAACACTCAGATAACACACTGTGTGCAAACATGTGGACTTCACATAAGGCCGTTTCTGCATTCATCTAATTAGGGATGAAACGGTATGGAAATTTCACATCACGATTATAGTGACCCAAATTATCACGGTTATCAATATTATCACGGTTTTTCCATATTTCCATATGATTTGACAGTTTATTTTATTAAATATCAAAATGTGTGCATCATACCTGACACCTAGATGATCACTTTACAGTCAGTTTTAAGACTGTCATTCTCTTCAAATGCTATTGAAGATTGAAACGTGTATAACATTACCAATGTTGTATGTAGCTTTACAGACGGTCCCTAAATTCGCCAGCTTTATGCCAGTCATATCAGATGCGCTGTGGTTCTGCTGTGGTTCTGCTGTGGTTCTGCTGTGTTTGTTTGAAACAATTTTCGCTGCTGAAATAAAACAAAAACAGTCCCACACAGTATGATGAGTGAATCTCCTGCGTACATCGCACGTTTATCTCCGCTTTGACTGCAGATTTCAGCGATTGAGAGCGGCGCGCGCTCTGAACATAACTCCGCTAATCTGAACGCCTCTGATTATGAGACATCGCATTCATAAACTCAATAGAAACACGTGTGAGTGGTTATAATGCGCAACGCGATTATAACAGATGGCTTTTCAGAAGACAATAATAAGTTCAACTGCCAGAGTGACTGTGTGCAGCCGAAATAACGTTAACTTACACCCGCAAATGGCGGTTGTTAATGTCAAGCCCTGATTATTATCCCTTATTGTCGCATTGTCTCCCTAGTCTTGTCTGAATTTGTTCGTTCGCTTCACGTTATTATTTCCCAGACGTAGTTTTGTTATGAGGTCAAAGTCCACTTGCCTTGCGTTCGTAGTTTTGAAGTGTTTCCCTCTATTACAGCGACTTTCTTCTGTTGTTCTGCAGACAGGATGAACATCTTCCATTAAGTTTCCCTCAGGACTTTTGTAAAAGCCAAAATATGACACACCTCAGATTTGGTCCTTTTAGAAGGCAGAACAATCCCCCGAGTGCTGTCACTGCTTCTGCCTTTTCTTCTCATTCAAAAAACAGCGGTGCGCGCAACAGACTGACGCTGACTGGACAAGATTTACGGCGAGTTTTCACAATCGTGATAATCACACGCGGTTTTAACCCTTTAAGACCTAAGGGTATTTTTACAATTAATTTTCCGCCTGGTGTTATTTACTAAAAAAGCTTGTAAAACATCAACCCTGTTGTGCACAGACAATTGACACACCTCTTTTTTTTAAAGACAAGTTGCACTGTCAGTATATTTGTGTTGCATTTATGTCACCTGAATGTAAAATAAGTTATGGGACCATAAAGACAAATGAAAACATAAAACGGAAATTGAATCACTCAAATATTTATTGAAAACACACACAAATAAATAAAAGCTAAGCATATTTCCTCTGGAAAACAGTTTGTTCAAGTATTTGGAGTCCTGGAACTCAGGAATAAACATGATAACTTATACAGAACCAAAACTATTTACATTTTTCCAAAAAAAGTCCAGGCGTTTTTGGCCTCTTTGGATTTTGGATATTTACTGGTGCCAAGCCTCAAAACAGTTCCTATCAGGAACTTCTCCTCAAACTTTCTCCTCAAACTTTCTCCACAAAACTACTAAAAACTGCAGCGCGTCTCTCTCTCTCTCTCTATCCTCAACACTAGCCGTGCGTCTCTCTCTCTTCACAATAACAGAGCTGTGGTTCATGCGTAATGACGCACACCAACGTGGATGACGGATCAGCCTGTCATTGGTCAAACCCTCATCCAAAATGGCAGCTAGCATCGCGCTAGCGGCAAAAATGACGGAAAATGTATAAATTATGGACATCAAGTGGATATATCTTGGATGTAAGCGTTTTGATTTATTGCTGAACAACTCCAAAAAGATGCACATGTTCCAGGCTGGATAGAAAACCTTCTGTAAAGACACCAAAGACACCCCCGTGATGGCTAGCTCGTTAGCTTTCTGCTGGAAAAAAACGGTAAGAAAATCGATAAAAGTTTCATGAAATAATATAGATATTTATCGGAGGTGCCGTGTGACGTCGTGGGCGATGCCGTCGGGCTCTGAGGGTTAATGATAATTACATTTTATACGGCTAATATAGTGAATATAACAGCTAATATCATGAATATAACGGCTAATATAATGAATATAACGGCTAATATAGTGAATATAACAGCTAATATCATGAATATAACAGCTAATATCATGAATATAACAGCTAATATCATGAATATAACGGCTAATATAATGATTATAACGGCTAATATAATGATTATAACGGCTAATATCATGAATATAACGGCTAATATCATGATTATAACGGCTAATATAATGATTATAACGGCTAATATCATGAATATACCGGCTAATATAATGAATATAACGGCTAATATAGTGAATATAACGGCTAATATAATGAATATAACGGCTAATATCATGAATATAACGGCTAATATAATGAATATAACGGCTAATATAGTGAATATAACGGCTAATATAATGAATATAACGGCTAATATAGTGAATATAACGGCTAATATCATGAATATAACGGCTAATATCATGAATATAACGGCTAATATAATGATTATAACGGCTAATATAATGATTATAACGGCTAATATCATGAATATAACGGCTAATATAATGATTATAACGGCTAATATAATGAATATAACGGCTAATATAATGAATATAACGGCTAATATAATGATTATAACGGCTAATATAATGATTATAACGGCTAATATAATGATTATAACGGCTAATATCATGAATATAACGGCTAATATCATGATTATGACGGCTAATATCATGAATATAACGGCTAATATCATGAATATAACGGCTAATATCATGAATATAACGACTAATATAATGAATATAACGGCTAATATAATGATTATGACGGCTAATATCATGAATATAACGGCTAATATCATGAATATAACGGCTAATATCATGAATATAACGGCTAATATCATGAATATAACGGCTAATATCATGAATATAACGGCTAATATAATGAATATGACGGCTAATATAATGAATATAACGGCTAATATAATGAATATAACGGCTAATATCATGAATATAACGGCTAATATCATGAATATAACGGCTAATATCATGAATATAACGGCTAATATCATGAATATAACAGCTAATATAATGAATATAACGGCTAATATCATGAATATAACAGCTAATATAATGAATATAACGGCTAATATCATGAATATAACAGCTAATATAATGAATATAACGGCTAATATCATGAATATAACGGCTAATATAATGAATATAACGGCTAATATAATGAATATAACGGCTAATATAATGAATATAACGGCTAATATCATGAATATAACGGCTAATATCATGAATATAACGGCTAATATCATGAATATAACAGCTAATATAATGAATATAACGGCTAATATCATGAATATAACGGCTAATATCATGAATATAACGGCTAATATCATGAATATAACGGCTAATATCATGAATATAACGGCTAATATCATGAATATAACGGCTAATATCATGAATATAACGGCTAATATCATGAATATAACGGCTAATATAATGAATATAACGGCTAATATCATGAATATAACGGCTAATATCATGAATATAACGGCTAATATCATAAATATAACGGCTAATAATATCATGAATATAACGGCTAATATAATGAATATAACGGCTAATATAATGAATATAACGGCTAATATCATGAATATAACGGCTAATATCATGAATATAACGGCTAATATCATGAATATAACGGCTAATATAATGAATATAACGGCTAATATCATGAATATAACGGCTAATAATATAATGAATATAACGGCTAATATCATGAATATAACGGCTAATATAATGAATATAACGGCTAATATCATGAATATAACGGCTAATATAATGAATATAACGGCTAATATCATGAATATAACGGCTAATATAATGAATATAACGGCTAATATCATGAATATAACGGCTAATATCATGAATATAACGGCTAATATCATGAATATAACGGCTAATATCATGAATATAACGGCTAATATAATGAATATAACGGCTAATATAATGAATATAATGGCTAATATGATTATAACGGCTAATATCATGAATATAACGGCTAATATCATGAATATAACGGCTAATATAATGAATATAACGGCTAATATCATGAATATAACGGCTAATATCATGAATATAACGGCTAATATAATGAATATAACGGCTAATATCATGAATATAACGGCTAATATAATGAATATAACGGCTAATATCATGAATATAACGGCTAATATCATGAATATAACGGCTAATATCATGAATATAACGGCTAATATCATGAATATAACGGCTAATATCATGAATATAACGGCTAATATCATGAATATAACGGCTAATATCATGAATATAACGGCTAATATAATGATTATAACGGCTAATATAATGATTATAACGGCTAATATCATGATTATAACGGCTAATATCATGAATATAACGGCTAATATCATGAATATAACGGCTAATATAATGAATATAACGGCTAATATAATGATTATAACGGCTAATATAATGATTATAACGGCTAATATAATGAATATAACGGCTAATATCATGATTATAACGGCTAATATAATGATTATAACGGCTAATATCATGAATATAACGGCTAATATAATGAATATAACGGCTAATATCATGAATATAACGGCTAATATAATGATTATAACGGCTAATATAATGATTATAACGGCTAATATCATGAATATAACGGCTAATATAATGATTATAACGGCTAATATAATGATTATAACGGCTAATATAATGATTATAACGGCTAATATAATGAATATAACGGCTAATATAATGAATATAACGGCTAATATCATGAATATAACGGCTAATATAATGAATATAACGGCTAATATAATGATTATAACGGCTAATATCATGAATATAACGGCTAATATCATGAATATAACGGCTAATATCATGAATATAACTGCTAATATAATGAATATAACGGCTAATATCATGAATATAACGGCTAATATAATGATTATAACGGCTAATATAATGAATATAACGGCTAATATAATGATTATAACGGCTAATATCATGAATATAACTGCTAATATAATGAATATAACGGCTAATATCATGAATATAACGGCTAATATAATGAATATAACGGCTAATATAATGAATATAACGGCTAATATCATGATTATAACGGCTAATATCATGAATATAACGGCTAATATCATGAATATAACGGCTAATATCATGAATATAACGGCTAATATCATGAATATAACGGCTAATATCATGAATATAACGGCTAATAATATAATGAATATAACGGCTAATATCATGAATATAACGGCTAATATCATGAATATAACGGCTAATAATATAATGAATATAACGGCTAATATCATGAATATAACGGCTAATATAATGATTATAACGGCTAATATAATGAATATAACGGCTAATATAATGATTATAACGGCTAATATCATGAATATAACTGCTAATATAATGAATATAACGGCTAATATCATGAATATAACGGCTAATATAATGAATATAACGGCTAATATAATGAATATAACGGCTAATATCATGATTATAACGGCTAATATCATGAATATAACGGCTAATATCATGAATATAACGGCTAATATCATGAATATAACGGCTAATATCATGAATATAACGGCTAATATCATGAATATAACGGCTAATAATATAATGAATATAACGGCTAATATCATGAATATAACGGCTAATATCATGAATATAACGGCTAATATCATGAATATAACGGCTAATAATATCATGAATATAACGGCTAATATCATGAATATAACGGCTAATATCATGAATATAACGGCTAATAATATAATGAATATAACGGCTAATATCATGAATATAACGGCTAATATAATGAATATAACGGCTAATATAATGAATATAACGGCTAATATAATGATTATAACGGCTAATATAATGAATATAACGGCTAATATCATGAATATAACGGCTAATATAATGATTATAACGGCTAATATAATGAATATAACGGCTAATATAATGAATATAACGGCTAATATAATGAATATAACGGCTAATATAATGAATATAACGGCTAATATAATGAATATAACGGCTAATATAATGATTATAACGGCTAATATAATGAATATAACGGCTAATATCATGATTATAACGGCTAATATCATGAATATAACGGCTAATATCATGAATATAACGGCTAATATAATGAATATAACGGCTAATATCATGAATATAACGGCTAATAATATAATGAATATAACGGCTAATATCATGAATATAACGGCTAATATAATGAATATAACGGCTAATATCATGAATATAACGGCTAATATCATGAATATAACGGCTAATATAATGATTATAACGGCTAATATAATGATTATAACGGCTAATATAATGAATATAACGGCTAATATAATGATTATAACGGCTAATATAATGAATATAACGGCTAATATCATGAATATAACGGCTAATATAATGAATATAACGGCTAATATCATGAATATAACGGCTAATATCATGAATATAACGGCTAATATCATGAATATAACGGCTAATATAATGAATATAACGGCTAATATAATGAATATAATGGCTAATATGATTATAACGGCTAATATCATGAATATAACGGCTAATATAATGAATATAACGGCTAATATCATGAATATAACGGCTAATATAATGAATATAACGGCTAATATAATGAATATAACGGCTAATATAATGAATATAACGGCTAATATAATGAATATAACGGCTAATATAATGATTATAACGGCTAATATAATGAATATAACGGCTAATATCATGAATATAACGGCTAATATAATGAATATAACGGCTAATATAATGAATATAACGGCTAATATAATGATTATAACGGCTAATATAATGAATATAACGGCTAATATCATGAATATAACGGCTAATATAATGAATATAACGGCTAATATCATGAATATAACGGCTAATATCATGAATATAACGGCTAATATCATGAATATAACGGCTAATATAATGATTATAACGGCTAATATAATGATTATAACAGCTAATATAATGAATATAACGGCTAATATAATGATTATAACGGCTAATATAATGAATATAACGGCTAATATCATGAATATAACGGCTAATATAATGAATATAACGGCTAATATCATGAATATAACGGCTAATATCATGAATATAACGGCTAATATCATGAATATAACGGCTAATATAATGAATATAACGGCTAATATAATGAATATAATGGCTAATATGATTATAACGGCTAATATCATGAATATAACGGCTAATATAATGAATATAACGGCTAATATCATGAATATAACGGCTAATATAATGAATATAACGGCTAATATAATGAATATAACGGCTAATATAATGATTATAACGGCTAATATAATGAATATAACGGCTAATATCATGAATATAACGGCTAATATAATGAATATAACGGCTAATATAATGAATATAACGGCTAATATAATGATTATAACGGCTAATATAATGAATATAACGGCTAATATCATGAATATAACGGCTAATATAATGAATATAACGGCTAATATCATGAATATAACGGCTAATATCATGAATATAACGGCTAATATCATGAATATAACGGCTAATATAATGAATATAACGGCTAATATAATGAATATAATGGCTAATATGATTATAACGGCTAATATCATGAATATAACGGCTAATATAATGAATATAACGGCTAATATCATGAATATAACGGCTAATATAATGAATATAACGGCTAATATAATGAATATAACGGCTAATATAATGAATATAACGGCTAATATCATGAATATAACGGCTAATATAATGAATATAACGGCTAATATAATGAATATAATGGCTAATATGATTATAACGGCTAATATCATGAATATAACGGCTAATATAATGAATATAACGGCTAATATCATGAATATAACGGCTAATATAATGAATATAACGGCTAATATAATGAATATAACGGCTAATATAATGAATATAACGGCTAATATAATGAATATAACGGCTAATATAATGAATATTACGGCTAATAATATAATGAATATAACGGCTAATATAATGAATATAACGGCTACTATCATGAATATAACGGCTAATATCATGAATATAACGGCTAATATAATGAATATAACGGCTAATATAATGATTATAACGGCTAATATAATGAATATAACGGCTAATATCATGAATATAACGGCTAATATAATGAATATAACGGCTAATATCATGAATATAACGGCTAATATCATGAATATAACGGCTAATATCATGAATATAACGGCTAATATCATGAATATAATGGCTAATATGATTATAACGGCTAATATCATGAATATAACGGCTAATATAATGAATATAACGGCTAATATCATGAATATAACGGCTAATATCATGAATATAACGGCTAATATAATGATTATAACGGCTAATATAATGATTATAACGGCTAATATCATGATTATAACGGCTAATATCATGAATATAACGGCTAATATCATGAATATAACGGCTAATATAATGAATATAACGGCTAATATAATGATTATAACGGCTAATATAATGATTATAACGGCTAATATAATGAATATAACGGCTAATATCATGAGTATAACGGCTAATATCATGAATATAACGGCTAATATAATGAATATAACGGCTAATATCATGAATATAACGGCTAATATAATGATTATAACGGCTAATATAATGATTATAACGGCTAATATCATGAATATAACGGCTAATATAATGATTATAACGGCTAATATAATGAATATAACGGCTAATATAATGATTATAACGGCTAATATCATGAATATAACTGCTAATATAATGAATATAACGGCTAATATCATGAATATAACGGCTAATATAATGAATATAACGGCTAATATAATGAATATAACGGCTAATATCATGATTATAACGGCTAATATCATGAATATAACGGCTAATATCATGAATATAACGGCTAATATCATGAATATAACGGCTAATATAATGAATATAACGGCTAATATCATGAATATAACGGCTAATAATATAATGAATATAACGGCTAATATCATGAATATAACGGCTAATATAATGAATATAACGGCTAATATAATGAATATAACGGCTAATATAATGATTATAACGGCTAATATAATGAATATAACGGCTAATATCATGATTATAACGGCTAATATCATGAATATAACGGCTAATATCATGAATATAACGGCTAATATAATGAATATAACGGCTAATATCATGAATATAACGGCTAATAATATAATGAATATAACGGCTAATATCATGAATATAACGGCTAATATCATGAATATAACAGCTAATATAATGAATATAACGGCTAATATCATGAATATAACGGCTAATAATATAATGAATATAACGGCTAATATCATGAATATAACGGCTAATATAATGATTATAACGGCTAATATAATGAATATAACGGCTAATATAATGAATATAACGGCTAATATAATGAATATAACGGCTAATATAATGATTATAACGGCTAATATAATGATTATAACGGCTAATATCATGAATATAACGGCTAATATAATGATTATAACGGCTAATATAATGAATATAACGGCTAATATAATGATTATAACGGCTAATATAATGAATATAACGGCTAATATCATGAATATAACGGCTAATATAATGAATATAACGGCTAATATCATGAATATAACGGCTAATATCATGAATATAACGGCTAATATCATGAATATAACGGCTAATATAATGAATATAACGGCTAATATAATGAATATAATGGCTAATATGATTATAACGGCTAATATCATGAATATAACGGCTAATATAATGAATATAACGGCTAATATCATGAATATAACGGCTAATATCATGAATATAACGGCTAATATAATGATTATAACGGCTAATATAATGATTATAACGGCTAATATCATGATTATAACGGCTAATATCATGAATATAACGGCTAATATTATGAATATAACGGCTAATATAATGAATATAACGGCTAATATAATGATTATAACGGCTAATATAATGATTATAACGGCTAATATAATGAATATAACGGCTAATATAATGATTATAACGGCTAATATAATGAATATAACGGCTAATATAATGAATATAACGGCTAATATAATGATTATAACGGCTAATATAATGATTATAACGGCTAATATAATGAATATAACGGCTAATATCATGAATATAACGGCTAATATCATGAATATAACGGCTAATATAATGAATATAACGGCTAATATCATGAATATAACGGCTAATATAATGATTATAACGGCTAATATAATGATTATAACGGCTAATATCATGAATATAACGGCTAATATAATGATTATAACGGCTAATATAATGATTATAACGGCTAATATAATGATTATAACGGCTAATATAATGAATATAACGGCTAATATAATGAATATAACGGCTAATATCATGAATATAACGGCTAATATAATGAATATAACGGCTAATATAATGATTATAACGGCTAATATCATGAATATAACGGCTAATATAATGATTATAACGGCTAATATAATGAATATAACGGCTAATATAATGATTATAACGGCTAATATCATGAATATAACTGCTAATATAATGAATATAACGGCTAATATCATGAATATAACGGCTAATATCATGAATATAACGGCTAATATAATGATTATAACGGCTAATATAATGAATATAACGGCTAATATAATGATTATAACGGCTAATATCATGAATATAACGGCTAATATCATGAATATAACGGCTAATATAATGATTATAACGGCTAATATAATGAATATAACGGCTAATATAATGATTATAACGGCTAATATCATGAATATAACTGCTAATATAATGAATATAACGGCTAATATCATGAATATAACGGCTAATATAATGAATATAACGGCTAATATAATGAATATAACGGCTAATATAATGAATATAACGGCTAATATAATGATTATAACGGCTAATATCATGAATATAACTGCTAATATAATGAATATAACGGCTAATATAATGAATATAACGGCTAATATAATGAATATAACGGCTAATATAATGAATATAACGGCTAATATCATGAATATAACGGCTAATATAATGATTATAACGGCTAATATAATGAATATAACGTCTAATATCATGAATATAACGGCTAATATCAGTGATAGGGTTGATTTCTCTAGGGAACTCTGTGACACTGAAGGACTCCTGAGGTCATGTGATGCTGCGTGACATTGTTCTCAAGCTGTTTTATTGACGTCTTTCCGCCGTTGAGACACTGAGCGATTACACCACATATGATGCGTTTCAGGTGTAATGTCTCCTCAACACACCTTCAGATGTTCATTCATGTTTATTCTTTAGGAAGAGATGATCGTGTTCACTCGCGCGCCGTCGCTTGAACTGATGCGCATATACAGTGATCAGTCACGTCATATTAAAGAGCGGCAAAACGGCATTTATCGTTTTAATTTCCTGATAAAATGGACAGAATACTTCATATGTTCATGTGGGAACTCAGATTGAAGTTCCGTGTGTAAAACAAGCCGACCGTTAACTGTTAAAGATTGCATTCGGTACCGTTCAGTACACTCTCACTCACACACACACACACACTCTCACACCGGAAGCCCTGTACCCAAACGGTTCCATATGAATGCGTGTACCGTTAAACCCCTAGAATTATGCCAAAAAAATTAGGACGTAAATGTTGAAATTCGCTTACCAAGTCATATTTTCGATTCTTTTTGTCAATTTTGACTTATTTCAAGTCAATATTTCAAACTTTGTCATAATTTCAACTTAGTATGTCATGGTTTACATTTTTTGGTCAATTTTCACTCATAATTTCAATGTTTTTCATAATTTTGACTGTCAATTTAAATTTTAAACTGTCATAACTTTGACTTTTTGTCAATTAAATAGTTTTTGTCAATTTTCAATGTTTTGTAAATTTCAACTTTTCAATTTCAATGTCATAATTTTGACTGTCAATTAAAAATGTTTGTCAATTTGACTAAAATTATGACAAATCCGAAATTACAACAAGTTGAAATTTACTAAAAGTTGAAAATATGACAATTTTTTTCAAGTTTGTCGATTTTCATAATTTAATCTTTTTGTCAATTTTGACTGTCAATTTCAATTTTCAGTATATCAATTTAAACTTTGTCATAATTTAAATTTAGTATGTCATGGTTTACATTTTTTGGTAAATTTTCACTCATAATTTCAAAGTTTTTTCATAATTTTTACTGTCAATATAAATTTTAAACTGTCATAACTGGCTTTTTGTCAATTAAATAGTTTTTGTCAATTTTCAATGTTTTGTAAATTTTAACTTTTCAAAGTCATAATTTTGACTTTTTGTCATTTCAACTCGTCAATTAATTTTTTTGGACATTTTCAACTTTTTGTCAATTCCAAATGTGTCATAATTTTGACTGTCATTTAAAACATTTTTTATGACACAAATTTCGAAAAGTCAAAATTGACAAAAAGTTGAAAATATGACAATTTCAAGTTTGTCAATTTTGACTTGTCATAATTTTGACAGTCAATTTCGATTTGTCATTTCAACTTTGTATGTCAATTTAAACTTGTGTCATAATTTTGACTTTTTGTCAATTTGAATCTGTCATAATTTCATTTTTTCTCATAATTCTGAGTGTTTGAAGAAAATCAGTTAAACACACAGGAGCTAACCCTTATAGGTCAGTAGCAATTAAGGATGCAACAATACAGTTAGTCCACGGTTCAATACATAACTTGGTTTTTAACCACGGTTTTCGGTTCGGTTCTGATGGTTTGTCACATCAGTTTTTTGCTATTCTATTCTTAAGCGACAGGAACAGCAAGAGGTTAAGGAGAAAAAAGACTATTTTTTAATTGCAATACTCTTTCTTTATTTTACTTAAAAGAATTGAAAAACCTTAATCTTAAAACTTTACTTAAAAAAAAACCTTGTACACATTCCTAGTGTATTGTATAATATAAAATAAATATATATATAGATATTTACACTGGCAGCTCAGAGCTGTACAGCAGCATTTAAGGATGAAATTGAATGAATAAATGTAAAAATAAAACACTATAGACTTCACTATAAAATATACACTGATTCTTATTAAAGCTACTGTATTAAAGTTCTTCAGTCAAGAGCAGTGAGGGATTTTCTCTTTGTCTTTTGTTGTTGTATTAACATTAAATGGATAGTTCACTCAAAAATGAGAAATGAATACAGGTTTGAACAATATTAGAGTGAGTAAATAATGACATCATGTTAGAGGTGAACTGTCCCTTTAAGGCCAGAGTGTTCACTATAGGCTGCGCTGCTGTCAATTAAAGACCTGCACACATCTAATACACACACACACACACCGACTTTACTTTCACTTTAGACATAACCCATTGTGTTTATGTTAACCTTGTGTGTGTTTGACAGTATTAGCGCAGTAAGACGACTCAGTCCAGTAATCACGTGTGTGACAGGCGTTTAGTGCGCGCACTCGGAGAAGCGCATGTTAAATCGTACACGCGAATGAGCCGGAAAGGCTTTAAAACGCATGCAAATAATGAGCTTTGGTGATTGTGAATAACTCTAGTGTGCTGTGAGTATAACTCCACCACTGACCTGTGATGTGAATGTGTCGTGTTGTTCAGTATTGGGATGGAGGCAAATGATAGAATTTGTAGAAAAATACTTAATTAAATGCAAAACCGAAAAACCGCAATTCACAAGCGTGTATTAAACCGTGAAGGCCGTACCGAACGCTTCAATATTATATTGAGAATTGTGGCATCCCTAGTAGCAATACTCCATAATAACTGATACAGAACTCAACCGGTGTAGAGATGATATAACGGGTGTTATGATCATATTTTCTTGACCTGGTGAGGACTAAGATAAGGGAGACGTCCAGCTGGGGTGTGTCCAGGAACACCAGAGGTCATGATGACTGCAGGATCTAGCCTTTCTGCATCAGATCACATGACCCAGAGCTGAGCAACGTTTCTCAGGTGGAAGAAGGTTATGAAATATGATTTTATATTTTGGTTCATTGCTAACTTTTCTTTTGGTATCCATATTTTTAAGATATTGGGATCTATGGCTCTAAGAGTAAATTGCTGAATTGTACACATTTGCAGTGGTCAGAACCCAAACGGGGTCACTCTTCATTCCTCACGAACGGCGAAACAACTAAACGTTCAAACTAGACATCGTTTATTAAACTAGAGGCTCACACACAATGAACACATGATCTGAGCAAAACACACACTTATTTTCTGTTATTTCTTCTAAGCGCAACATTTTGGAAACACTAAGGAAAAGGAGAACCAGTGTATGTGTGTGTGTGTGTGTGTGTGTGTGTGTGTGTGTGTGTGTGTGTGTGTGTGTGTGTGTGTGTGTGTGTGTGTGTGTGTGTGTGTGTGTGTGGAGGTGTGTGTTTTCCTGGCACTGACATCATCACCATCAGCTTGTGGTCAGAAGACATTTCAAAACCTTTCCATTAAAGATCTCAAACACTCAGAGAGAGACGATCGCATTACACACACACACACACACACACACACACACTCGCTCACACACACACACACACACACACACACACACACAGACATATACACACACACACTCTCTCTCTCACACACACACACACACACACACACACTCTCACACACTCTCTCACACACTCTCTCTCTCTCTCTCTCTCTCACACACACACACAGAAACAGACACACACACACACACAGACATACACTCACACACACACACACACACACACACACACACTCACTCTCTCACACACACACACACACACACACACACACACATGATTGGCTAACATCATTGCACAGGAAACCGTGTGAACGCCCTCTCTCTAGAGCATGTGTGTGTTATGAAAGCATCAGATCATTATGAAATCCTTCACTGGCGGTTTATGATGATGTCAGATACAGATGGTCAACCACCTCATCACACTGTGCCTCGTTTACAGCGAATCAGGCTTCTTTAAAATAATATTATATGTATGTATGTGTGTGTGTGTGTGTGTGTGTGTGTGTGTGTGTGTGTGTGTGTGTGTGTGTGTGTGTGTGTGTGTGTGTGTGTGTGTGTGTGTGTGTGTGTGTGTGTGTGTGTGTGTGTGTGTGTGTGTGTGTGTGTGTGGGCATGTTTTCGTGAAATATCAGGACACAAATGTGTATAATGACATGGGTATTACAAAAAGAGGGTGAAATATGAGGACGTTCCCCATGTCCTCACTTTTCAAAATGCTTATGAATCACAGAATGAGTTTTTTTTCACAGAAAGTGAACTGCACAGTCTCCTGTGAGGGCTAGGTTTAGGGGCAGGGGCAGTGTGTGTGTGTGTGTGTGTGTGTGTGTGTGTGTGTGTGTGTGTGTGTGTGTGTGTGTGTGTGTGTGTGATGGGTAGGTTTAGGGGCATTGAATAGGATATTCAATGTTCTTCAATATTTAATGCATATGTATGAATAAATCTGGCACGTTTTTATGCAGCCACCATTTAAATGTTTATATTTCAAAAATCTAATTGGAGTAGAATTATGATTATGTAATTGTAAAGTTATTATAACATATATAAAAAACATAATTTAGTGTCATTTAAGTGTTTGTATACAAATCTGTTAATTTGTACCTTCAATATTAGTCGGCTAATGTAGTATCAACTGACTCCCATAGTTTACAACATTAGTTCAGAAATTAGTTTTCCTTGAGAACATTTTCCATGTATTATCCCTGATACATTTCCCAAATAATCCATATTGAATAGAATCGAAAATCGAATCGAAGTTGCCCTAATGGTTAATTCGGCCCTGCCTATAGTGTCATCATGTATAATGTCTCAATGCCAGCCTTCAGCCTCAGTCTGGAGCCCTGTCATGTGACATCACACATCCCATAATATCAAAACAAGCTGTTTTCAGAGCGTAGTTATACATAAAACAACAGCATGATTATTGGAGAACGCCAACATGTCTAAAGTGAGAACGCTGTCGTCCGGCTCGCCACTTTATTAGTGTAATGCGAATCACTGAAATAAAAAGCATCTGCCAAATGCATCAATGTAAATGTAAGACAGCAGAAGAGTGTGTGTGTGTGTGTGTGTGTGTGTGTGTGTGTGTGTGTGTGTGTGTGTGTGTGTGTGGAGCTGGAGTGAAGGGATACGACCCTCGGGGGGGCTAATGCTCCATTTGAAACCCGTCCAAATGCGGGACATTATATAACACACAGTCATTGTGCGGGAAACAAAAGGGCAGAACGAGAAACAACCAATCAGTGTGTGGAGATCAGATTGCACTGGCACATCTGGAACTAGAGCAGCAGTGAAGAACAATGCAGAACATCTGGGTCTGTCTGCAACACAAAAGAGCAGGACCGGGAAAACCGGCTCCAAACATCCCACAGAGCCTCAAACACACACACAATGAGTCCTCCGAATCAGCACACACACACATCGGCTTTCAGATCAAAAGCTGAAGTCAGCTTTTCTGTTGTAAAAACTGATTTCAAAATGTAAACATATACATACTGCACAAAATGAAAATAATAATATAAATATTATTATTACTATTATTAAAAGCACATTTAAAAAAAAAACAAGCATGATTTCATCTTTTAATGTCTTAGTGTGTGTGTTTTGCTCATAATTTAGACTAATTTCAGCTTTTTATCTCATAATTAGGACTTTAAAAATCATATTTTCAACATTTTATCTTATAATTATGACTTAGTATGTCATATTTTTGACTTTTATCTAATAATGAAGACTTTTAAAATCATATTTTCAACATTTCTTATAATTATGACTTGGCGTGTCATATTTGTAACTTTTTCTAATGAGGACTTTTAAAATCCTATTTTCAACATTTGATATTATAATTATTACTTAGCATGTCATATTTTTGACTTTTTGTCTAATAATTAGGACTTTAAAATCATATTTTCAGCATTTTATCTAATAAGTATGACTTAGAATGTCATATTTCTGACTTTATCTAATAATGAGGACTTTTAAAATCATATTTTCAACATTTGATATTATAAGTATGACTTAGAATGTCATATTTCTGACTTTATCTAATAATGAGGACTTTTAAAATCATATTTTCAACATTTGATATTATAAGTATGACTTAGCATGTCATATTTTTGACTTTATGTCTAATAATGAGAACTTTAAAATCATATTTTCAGCATTTTATATAATAAGTATGACTTAGAATGTTATATTTCTGACTTTATCTAATAATGAGGACTTTTAAAATCAATTTTCAGCATTTTATATTATAATTATGACTTAACGTGTCATATTTTTGACTTTTTGTCTAATAATGAGGACTTTTAAAATCATATTTTCAACATTTTCTTATAATTATGACTTAGCATGTCATATTTTTGACTTTTTATCTAATAATGAGGACTTTTAAAATCATATTTTCAACATTTTAAACACTTTATGATCATTGAAATGAGCTGATCAGTGATATAGTTGAATATTTAGTGTCCCCAAACTGAGCAAACCAAAGCCAATGTGCATCAACAACAACACCAAAATATTTCTGACATTCAAAAAATAACAGGCTTTGACACACAGCCAATGAATCCATCAGTTTGGGTTACAAACAAACAAACAAACAAACAAAGAAGCAAAAATACCATGGCTGCTACAATGGCAAAATCGTGTTTACTTTGGAAATGTAACACCATGGAAGTCCCATTGTATCTGATACACTGATCATATCATTGTAATGTTATATCCCCAAACCTCTAGTGTTTGATTAATGATCTCTCTCTCTCATGATAATACACATTATGATGACACTGAACTGAACTGAACGCAGATATTGTTTCTACACCTGCCGAAGTAACAACAGAACTGAGTTAGGATGTCGCTCACGCTCTCAAACGCAACTTTATCTCGATAGTTTGTCTTCTATCGATCAAGCATCGATAATCTCACTCGAGATTGTGTTGGTGATCAATAAGTTAAAGGAAATAAGTTGTAACTCACCGCTGCGCGCGCTGGGTTGATGTAGAAACTCTTGAGAAACTTCTAATGACACCGATTGAGCCGCGTCTAGAGTTTTGAATCAGTTTGGCGAATCGGTTCGTTCGGTTCACTGCGATTCAACCAGTGATTCAGGCGCACTATTGTAATCCTAGAAGAAAAAAAAAACTTTTTTGCTTGTTTTTCTTTCTTTCTTTACCTTTCAGATCATGTTTTTTTCTTTTTTGGTGTTGTTTTGTTTAGTTTTTTGTTGGAATTGCTCATTTGTTTGAGGCTATGTGATACCTGTCATTTGAAACCAGTTATTTGAATCATTTGATTCAATTAAAAAAAAAGTTTGAAACGCTCTTTGTGAATCGGTTCAACTGAATCACAAAAAATGAGTCGGCTCATATGAACAACTCGTTTGCTGCATTACTAGGACTGAATCATTTTCGTTTCCGCAGGGGGGCTTAAATGATTGATCATCTCGTACAAACACTCAAAATGCTTTCAATGCTGTTATTATAATCGCATTAAGCGTTTGATCAGTTTATGAGTGGCATATTATTAAACTGAACAGCAATTAAAGCAAAAGTGTGCATTTAAAATGGTATGAGCCGATTCATTGAACCCTTGGACTCTGAACACATCAAAACAAACCATTAGTTTCCCACAGACAGAAGTCAAAGGTTTAAATGACTTTACTCCACAACAGAGAAGATTGAGGATGTGTTAAGGCCTCAGGCTATACCTCTCATTCAATATAAAGTTATTTATAAATCTGACCAAATAGAAATCTAACCTTTTGGGAACTTCAGTTCAGACGCGTTTCTTTCTCTCTCTCTCTCTTTCTCTCTCTCTCTCTCTCTCTCTCTCTCTCTCTCTCTCTCTCTCTCTCTCTCTCTCTCTCTCTGTATTGATGGAGGAAGTGCCAGCTTCACCCATGACACACACACACACACACACACACACACACACACACACAGAGGATGTGATTCTGATGGTGTTTGTCTGACATACGATTCTTTAGAAATGACGTCAGAGGCAGCTTTTCCACATCATGATTGTGTGTAAATGCCAACCACAAAAGACTCATGTCACAACCGAGAAAATAATGCCTGTTTATCATCAGTCCACGGACCCCTAACCTAGAGCTGTATAAATACCTCATATACTGAGATATATTAATATTATAAATGTGGAAAATATTATTTGGAGATTACTGTACTGTAGTACTAGATGTATTTATTTATTTAAATCCATTTGTTTTTATCAAATATCAACATTTTATTACAATTCTAATTAGCGAAAACATATTTTAGCCATAAAACCCTATCAACTGCTTATGCAACACCCTAGCAACGACCCAGAGCACCCTACCTAGCAACAACCCAGAGTACCTTAGCAGCTGCCTAACACCCTAGCAACCACTCAAGTTGCCATGCCTAGCAACCACCCAGAACACCCTAGCTACCAACTAGCAACCATCCAGAACACCACAACTACCGACTAGCAACACCCTAGCAACCATCTAGAAAACACCCTAGCTACCCCCTAGCAACCATCCAGAACACCAAAATGACAGACTAGCAACCAATCAGAACAACCTAGCAACCGCTTAGCTACCACTCAGAGAGTACCATAGAAACTGCAGAGCGACCGCTTAGAACACCCTAGCAACTGCCTAGCAACCACCCAGAACACTTCAGCAACTGCCTAGCAACCACCTAGAAACCACCTATAACATCCTAGAAACCACCCAGAGTACCCTAGCAACTGCCTAACACCCTAGGAACTGCTTAGCAACCACTCAAGGCACCATGCCTAGCAACCACCTAGAAACTACCCATAACACCCTAGCTACCACCTAGCAACCACCCAGAGTACCTTAGGAACTGCCTATCACCCTAGCAACCACTTAGGACCACTCAAGGTACCATGCCTAGCAATAGCCTAGCAACCACCTAGAAACCACCCATAACACCCTAGCTACCACCTAGCAACCACACAGAATACCTTAGCATCTGTCTAACACCCTAGCAACCACTTAGCAACCACTCAAGGTACCATGCCTAACAACACCCTAGCAACCAATCAGAACAACCCAGCATCTGCTTAGCAACCACTCAGAGTACCATAGAACCTGCCGAGCAACCACCCAGAACACTTCAGCAACTGCCTAGAAACCACATAGAAACCACCCATAACATCCTAGAAACCACCCAAAGTACCCTAGCAACTGCCTAACACCCTAGGAACTGCTTAGCGACCACTCAAGGCACCATGCCAAGCAACCACCTAGAAACCACTCAAAACACCCTAGCTACCACCTAGCAACCACCCAGAGTACCTTAGCAACTGCCTATCACCCTAGCAACCACTTAGCGACCACTCAAGGTACCATGCCTAGCAACAGCCTAGCAACCACCTAGAAATCCCCCATAACACCCTAGCTACCACCTAGCAACCACACAATATCTTAGCATCTGTTTAACACCCTAGCAACCACTTAGCGACCACTCAAGGTACCATGCCTAACAACACCCTAGCAACCAATCAGAACAACCCAGCATCCGCTTAGCAACCACTCAGAGTAACATAGAAAATGCCTAGCATCCACCCAGAACACCCTAGCAATCGCCTAACAACCACCCAGAGGACATTAGCAACTGCCTATCAACCTATCAACCAATTAGCAACCACACTAGTTACATGCCTAGCAACCACCTAGAAACCACCCATAACACCCTAGCTCCCACCTAGCAACCACACAGAATACCTTAGCATCTGTCTAACACCCTAGCAACCACTTAGAGACCACTCAATGTACCATGCCTAGCAACACCCTAGAAACCAATCAGAACAACCCAGCATCTGCTTAGCAACCACTCAAAGTACCATAGAAAATGCCTAGCAACCACCCAGAACACCCTAGCAATCGCCTAACAACCACCCAGAGTACTTTAGCAACTGCCTATCACCCTAGCAACCACTTAGCGACCACTCAAGGTACCATGCCTAGCAACATCCTAGTAACCACCTAGAAACCACCCATAACACCCTAGCTACCACCTAGCAACCACCCAAAGTACCTTAGCAATTGCCTAATACCCTACCAACCACTTAGCTACCACTTAATGTACCATCCCTAGCAACATCCTAGCAACCACCTAGAAACCACCCATAACACCCTAGCTACCACCTAGAAACCACCCAAAGTACCTTAGCAATTGCCAAATTGCCCTAGCAACCACTTAGCGACCACTCAAGGTACCATGCCTAGCAACACCCTAGCAACCAATCAAAACAACTCAGCATCCGCTTAGCAGCCACTCAGAGTACCATAGAAACTGCCTAGCAACCACCCAGAACACCCTAGCAATCGCCTAACAACCACCCAGAGTACCTTAGCAACTGCCTATCACCCTAGCAACCACTTAGCGACCACTCAAGGTACCATGCCTAGCAACATCCTAGCAACCACCTAGAAACCACCCAAAGTACCTTAGCAATCGCCTAACAACCACCCAGAGTACCTTAGCAACTGGCTATCACCCTAGCAACCACTTAGCGACCACTCAATGTACCATGCCTAGCAACACCCTAGCAACCAATCAAAACAACCCAGCATCTGCTTAGCAACCACTCAGAGGACCATAGAAACTGCAGAGCAACCACCCACAACACTTCAGCAACTGCTTAGAAACACCTCTGCGACCACCCAGAACACCATAGCAACTGCCTTGCAATCACATATCAACACCATAGCAACCATCCAGAAGACCCTAGCAACTGCATAACCGCCTAGCAACCATCCAGAACACCCTAGCAACTACCCAGAACACCCTAGCAACTGCCTAGAAACCACCCTGAATACCCTAGCAACAACCGAGAATACTCTAGCCACCACATAGCAACACCCTGGCGACCACTTAGCAACCATCTAAACAGATCATCTTTTTGTAAGCATAATCTCTATGATAAGCTGATTGTTTTGAGTTGATGAAGTGTGTTGGTCAGAAAGCAGTCAAACTGTCAAGATCCCACTCAGATCTGTGACTCATTCCGATGCAACACCCACTCGTTCATCACATGACTTCCTGCTAACACACATCTCGCCTTCCTAACACACACACTGACGAGAAGAGCAGAGAGAAGTCTTCTGTCCGTCTGTGTGTGTGTGTGTGTGTGTGTGTGTGTGTGTAGGGCCTCGGCACACTGACGGCTGATGACGATGGAGAGAGAAGCCAGGATACCAAACTTCCACAGACTCCTATCAGGTGAAGAGATGTGTGTGTGTGTGTGTGTGTGTGTGTGTGTGTGTGTGTGTGTGTGTGTGTGTGTGTGTGTGTGTGTGTGTGTGTGTGTGTGTGTGTGTGACAGACTTCATCAGCATTATCACTGATCATATGATCATATATCATGGCTGTACGTTTGAATCCTTCAGCGTTTCATCAAACTCTTGACTTCCTTCTTCTGTGGTTTGTTTGCAGAAATGCTCCACACCTCTTTGTTCTTTCTCACGTCAATAAATAGACGACACCAAAACGGCTTTAAACAACAACTTTCATATTAGAATACAGTATTACTGTGTCTGAACGTGTGTGTGTGTGTGTGTCTCGTTTTCCAGCACAAATATCTCACATTTAACAAATCAAGATCAAAATGACGAGATCGCAGGACATGTTTACTGAAAAAAACATCAAAATTTTGCAATGATATTGCAATAAAAATTCTTTCTTTGCATTCTTTCATGTTGCAATAAAAATGCTGCATATTATTTCATATTGCAATAAAAAATGTCGCATATTCTTGGATATTGCAGTAAAAATGCTGCATATTCTTGGATATTGCAATAAAAATGCTGAATATTCTTGGATATTGCAATAAAAATGCTGCATATTCTTGGATATTACAATAAAAATGTTGCATATTTTTTCATGTTGCAATAAAAATGCTGCATATTATTTCATATTGCAATAAAAATGTCGCATGTTCTTTCATGTTGCAATAAAAATGCTGCATATTCTTTCATGTTGCAATAAAAATGCTGCATATTATTTCATATTGCAGTAAAAATGCTGCATATTATTTCATATTGCAGTAAAAATGCTGCATATTCTTGGATATAGCAAAAAAAAGTTGCGTATTCTTTCATATTGCAAAAAAAATGCTGCATATTCTTTCATATTGCAATAAAAATGCTGCATATTATTTCATAATGCAATAAAAATGCTGCATATTCTTGGATATTGCAATAAAAATGCTGCATATTCTTGGATATTGCAATAAAAATGCTGCATATTCTTGGATATTGCAATAAAAATTCTGCATATTATTTCATATTGCAATAAAAATGCTGCATATTATTTCATATTGCAGTAAAAATGTTGAATATTCTTGGATAATGCAATAAAAATGCTGCATATTATTTCATATTGAAATAAAAACTTTGCATATTTTCCACTGGCAGATATTTGTTGTTTTAAGCACAAACTCACTTCATTTTGCTGATGTAATATCTCAGTCCGTTCTCTGCTCCAGTATATGTGTCCTGATTTATGAATGTTCAGATGTTTGTGCTGGAGAAGAGGAAGAGCATCATATTTATGCAGTGTTGTAAATAAAACAAAGATTATTTCAGTCTCTCCACTTCAGAATGTTATATTAAATGTGTTTTTTCCTGAGTGAGGTGTTTTTGTGATGATCATAAGCTGATGCTGATGTGTGTGTGTGTGTGTGTGTGTGTGTGTGTGTGTGTGTGTGTGTGTGTGTGTGTGTGTGTGTGTGTGTGTGTGTGTGTGTGTGTGTGTGCACAGAGGAGAGCTGCAGCTCAGATCTGTCCAGTGACTCGTGTGAGTATTATCAGACTGAGATATTCGGGCTCCTGCCGAGCTCACAGGCTCATCGGGTCACACATGATCTGGATGAGAACTCCCGCCCGGACAGAGTGTCCTGGAGCCCCAGCGTCCCGCTCAGAGCTCTACCCGTCTGTCTGCAGGACCGGAGAGACATCAGGTGACTGAGAGACTTAAGCCCTATTCACAGGGGATTAGTTGTATCTGGACCTCGTGTGATTTAGAAATGACTCCCCCACGTCTGAATTTTGCGCGGCGCATTCGCACAGGATAAGCAAGCCTGTGATTTAACTCATATTTTACTCTTGGATATTGCAATAAAAATGCTGCATATTATTTCATATTGCAATAAAAATGTTGCATTTTCTTGGATATTGCAATAAAAATGCTGCATATTATTTCATATTGCAATAAAAATGCTGCATATTATTTCATATTGCAATAAAAATGCTGCATATTATTTCATATTGCAATAAAAATGCTGCATATTCTTGGATAATGCAATAAAAATGCTGCATATTATTTCATATTGCAATAAAAATGCTGCATATTCTTGGATAATGCAATAAAAATGCTGCATATTATTTCATATTGCAATAAAAATGCTGCATATTATTTCATATTGCAATAAAAATGCTGCATATTATTTCATATTGCAATAAAAATGCTGCATATTCTTGGATAATGCCATAAAAATGCTGCATATTATTTCATATTGCAATAAAAATGTTTTGATTTTTACTCAAATTTAGGCTACTGACTTTCTCCCGGATATGATGTTAAGACTTGTAAATGTTTTTTCGTTATAGATATAGCTGTTTGAAATTATAAACAGTTGTATCGATATCATTTTGATTGTTTTATAGTAATAAAAATAATTTAGTTCAGTTAGAGAACAGACGCTATAATTAAAAACTTAACTGAGCAATAATAACAATACAAGGCGGAAGATTCAGTTTAAAATAAAAATAAAAATTATATTCAAAGTAGGGCTGTCAAAAGATTAATCGCATCCAAAATAAAAGTTTGTGTTTACATAATATATGTATGTGTACTCTGTTAATTATTATTTATATATAAATACACACACAAGCATGTATATATTTAAGAAAAAAAGATTGTTTTTTATATATAAAACATTTATGTTTATATATATTATAGATTATATAAATGTATATACAGTATATACATGCAAATATTTCTTAAATATATACATGCTTGTGTGTGTATTTATATATAAATAATAATTAACAGAGTACACACACATATATTATGTAAACTTTTATTTTGGATGCGATTAATCGCGATTAATCTTTTGACAGCCCTAATTCAAAGCTAAATGTAAAAGCGCACATTTAAGCGAGTTTGTCATTGTATTGTTTTTTTCTTGTGTTTTACATTAAGAATAATATTAAACACACCATTTAAGCAATTTACTCCCAAATTGCTCATTCTAAAGTGAAAGTATAATCCGCGCGGCAGCTCGTGAATTCATAACGGTGCGCATTATATGCAGCCATAGAGCATTCTTCGTGAAAGATAACGATAAAAATGCGCACAGGAAACAAAAACCTTGCAAAAATGATATACGATCCGCCTAATCCCGGCCAGATCACAGATGCCGATTCGCACGGGATGGTATCACAGGACCTCGGTGTTTGGTAAAATATGGAAGGTCATTTTCATTTCCCCCGCAAATATTTTTTGTATTTGTACATATTACAGACATTGCCGATTCGCACAGGATTAAGATCACAGACATTCTCTGCAATTATTACAGAGGGTCCACAGATAATACTAATCCCGTGCGAATAGGGCTAAAGACTCGTTCTGTTCATAGATCGAGTGATTAACACACAGACACGTCGCCATCTAGTGGCCAGTTTCAGAGTTTTCTTTGTGCCAATCAGGGAGCGGCAGAACCTGCAGGGACGCAGCTTTGGCTACTGGGACTCATGGAGGCGGAGCCAGCAAACCGCGAGGCGGCGCTTAAAGGAGCATGTGGGCGGCGCCCTGTCAGGACTGTTGCCATGGAGACACACGCTTCATAAGATCGAAGGTGACTGTTGGGTGTGTTGATGTGCAGGTGAGTGGATGATGTCAGAGCGGTTAACCGAATCGGGTCTGGTCTACAGGTCGGTTTGGGGTCGGGGTGAAGGCGTACTTCCTGTTCCTGCGGTACCTGCTGGGTCTGAACCTGCTGTACAGCGTCATCATCGCCGGATCGGTGCTGACGCCAACACTGGTGTTCAGGAACACCTCAGGTATGAGCGGTGGGAGCGGCTCTTAAAGGCGCAGTACGCGATTTCTGAGAACCACTACTGAAAGTGGAACAGACCGAGCACCAAAACACACTTGTAGCCTATCAGTAGTATGGGGCGTGTCCGTTCATTAGGGGGAGGTGCTTGTGTTGCACAGTGTAGCCAATTAGCAGTAAGGGGCGTGTCCGTTAATTAGGGGGAGGTGCTTGTGTTGCACAGCGTAGCCTATCAGCAGTAAGGGGTGTGTCGGTTCATTAGGGGGAGGTGCTTGTGTAGCACAGTGTAGCCCATTAGCAGTAAGGGGCGTGTCGTTCATTAGGGGGAGGTGCTTGTGTTGCACAGCATAGGCAATTAGCAGTAAGGGGCGTGTCTATTCATTAGGGGGAGGTGCTTGTGTTGCACAGCGTAGCCAATTAGCAGTAAGGGGCGTGTCCGTTCATTAGGGGGAGGTGCCTGTGTATCACAACCTAGTCAAACAGCAGTAAGGGGCGTGTCCATTCATTAGGGGGAGGTGCCTGTGTATCACAACCTAGTCAAACAGCAGTAAGGGGCGTGTCCATTCATTAGGGGGAGGTGCCTGTGTTGCACAGCATAGGCAATCAGCAGTAAGGGGCGTGTCCATTCATTAGGGGGAGGTGCCTGTGTTGCATGGCGTAGCCAATCAGCAGTAAGGGGAGTTTCTATTCATTAGGGGGAGGTGCCTGTGTTGCATGGCGTAGCCAATCAGCAGTAAGAGGCGTGTCCATTCATTAGGGGGAGGTGCCTGTGTTGCACAGCATAGGCAATCAGCAGTAAGGGGAGTTTCTATTCATTAGGGGGAGGTGCCTGTGTTGCATGGCGTAGCCAATCAGCAGTAAGTGGCATATCTATTCATCAGGGGGAGGTGCCTGTGTTGCATGGCGTAGCCAATCAGCAGTAAGTGGTATATCTATTCATTAGGGGGAGGTGCCTGTATTGCACACTGTAGCCTATTAGCAGTAAGGGGTGTGTCCATTCATTAGGGGGAGGTGCCTGTGTTGCACACCGCAGCCAATCAGCAGTAAGGGGCGTGTCCACTCACTGGGGGGGGGGGTCTGTGTTGCATATCATATTTGTGAATTTGGGGGGGCGGAGCTATGACGATAGGGGTGTGATCTTTTGGGTAGGGGCGTGTTTGTTTTGGTGATTTCAAATACCAACAGCGTTTCTCAGAAATCACTTACTGCACCTTTAAATTCTCAAGCTCTTTAAAGCAGGATGGATTCTGATTGGCTGTCAATGTTTTTATCATCAGCAGGAAGAAATCATTCTGAATGTGATTCCAATGATATTGTTTCTCTGATTTTTAGAACTATATCTTTATCGCTTTTATCGCTTTATCGCCATCTTTACAGTTATTGGGTTTGGTGTTAAACATGATGCACTAAAACTAATCTAATATGTCAAATCATTTTTGTGTGATTTTTTTTAGGTCAATCCAAGATTCATAGCCTTGGATATAAAGACCTTTTTGTCGGATCAGTAAGTCATTCTCTGATGGTCGCTCTCTAATTTACACACTGACCATCATTTTCATATTTTATTTAATCAACTCATTCACCATCATTGAAAACGTCTAAGGTTACGTATGTAACCTCTGTTCCCTGAGAACAGGGAACGAGCGCTGCGTCTAGCTGACGCTATGGGGGGAACGCCCTCGGCGTGACTGGTGTCTGAAGCTACTATTGAATCACGGCAAAGTCTTTGACCGACGTCAGCCCATGACGTCATCAACGTGCGACCCGGAAGTATAAAAGGGCGCCGTGCCAACACATACACATCTTCTCGTCTGAAGGGACTGTATGGCAGATAGGCCCTGAAGCATGGCAACGCGACGCAGCGCTCGTTCCCTGTTCTCAGGGAACAGAGGTTACATACGTAACCTTAGACGTTCCCTTTCGAAAGGGAACTCTCGCTGCGTCTAGCTGACGCTATGGGGAACGATATACCAACACCGCCATGCTGAGGGGAGTGTCTGCCATTGGCAGTGACAACTGTCAACTCAAGTAATTCATAGAAAAAACCTGAGCGATTCCCCCTCAGGTCCTGGGCTGACAGTGACAGCACTCCCTACGGTCATAGCCCAAGCTATACAACTAAACGGAACCCTAACGCACTGCGTGGAGTTCCATCTAGACAGCTCGAAGGCCCGGGACCACTACTTCCAAAGAAGGGGTCCCTTCAAGGGAATGTGGCTAGGGGACCCGAAGGAACCCCAGCCAGTCACTACTCGGGAAATGTTCTCCCGAGTGCCACCAGGGAGGCCTGACCTGGTGCCCTAAGTGTTATGGACACTTCGGTTTAGCCAACCCTGTCTGTTCAAACAGAGCCTCTGGATGGTGCCCAAGGGGCGTCCAAGCTAAGGGACTGAAACACAGGCAGTCTTACTTAGCCCGGAACTCAGAGACGGGTTATCCAAGAGAGCAACACTCAGCGTAGTGCTTTTCAACCCTTGCTATCGAGGGGAGTCTGCCTGCTCAAATCAAGGATCTACCAGGTGCTTGTGTTTCAAAGCAGTAGGGAGGCCGAAAGGGCCTTAATGACTGATCTAACAGGGAGGCCTCATGAGAGGCCTACGACCGTCTGACCAGGCTCAGGCGGCTGAGCACTCATAGACGACCCTCATTGAGGGGAGCAGCTGAGCCTGCCTGGCGAGTAACCTCCAGCTGTAGGCCCAACTACCACAAGTTCTCACAGAGAACTGGTAATCAAAGTGCCTAGCTCAGGAACTTCAACTTCAAGGAGGCCCTGTGGGCCTACTACTTGATAGCGGGTATTCCAGGGAGGCCTATAGAGGCCTACTACCTAACCGCAAGCCATGCTGGAAACCCAAGCATCCAGGCTCGGGACTCCGTCCTCAGGGAGGCCTTAGTGAGGCCTACTACCTGACAGCAATACCGCCTGCTGAGGTTACCCTTGTTTTCTCAAGGAGGCCTAATGGAGGCCTACTACTTGACAGTCAAGCTACGCAGGCTAGTCGGGCATCCTGTTTAAGGAACCCGTCCTCAAGGGAGGCCTATTAAGGCCTACTACCTGATAACCAGCCTTTAGGGAGGCCTGGAGAGGCCTACTACCTGATTGCAATACGTGCCAAATGACTGGGTCCCAGGAACACCTCAGGGAGGCCTGATGGGGCCTACTACCTCGTTCGAGTGACCACCATCTGGGACTCGACAGTCAAGCTACGCAGGCTTTTCGAGCATCCTGATTAAAGGGGCTATATGCGTTTTTCTGAAATTTAAACTCGCGACTGACACTTGTGGCCAAAAAACAGAACTGCTCTCATTTTCTGCTCGCTCTCGCAGCGGTGGTGACGTCACATCCGCAGACAGCGCGGGAAAAGACGACCCGCCAGAAAATAGGAAAAATAGGAGACAGGCTTATAGGTGCACCCACTGTGAGCGGACAAGGTGTCAGTATGCTCATCAGGAGATGTTTGAGTCATAAATGGTAAAATAAAAAGGCTATTGTTACGTTTATTTTGGGGAAAAAGTTGCATATAGCCCCTTTAAGGAACTCGCCCTCAAGGGAGGCCTATTAAGGCCTACTACCTGATAAGCAGCCTTCAGGGAGGCCTGGAGAGGCCTGCTACCTGTATGCAATGCGTGCTAACTGTTTTCAGATGACTGGACCCCAGGAACACCTTAGGGAGGCCTGATGGGGCCTACTACCTTGTTCGAGTCAGGGAGGCCTATTAAGGCCTAGAATTAACAGCAGGCTCTCAGGGAGGCCTGATGAGGCCTACAACCTGCCTCTGAGAGTGACCACAATCCGGGAACTCACCCTCAGGAAAGCCTAGTAAGGTCTTAGAGTTAACAGCAGGCCTTTCAGGGAGGCCTGATGAAGCCTACAACCTGCTTCTGGTAGTGATCACAACCTGAGAGCTCACCCTCAAGGAGGCCTAGTAAGGCCTTACACCTACCAGCGGGCCTTCGGGGAGGCCTGATGAGGCCTACAACCTGATAGCCTCCAGGCTAGCTGTCCTGATGCGCACATCGGTACATACCTCCAGTGAGGCCTGTTTGAGGCCTTCCAACTGATAATGCGCCTTGTTCAAGAGGCCTACTGAGGCCTACAATTGACAGCCGACCTTCAGGAGAGCGTATTCACCCCTATTTAACCTGATAGCCAGCTAGGCTAGTAGTACCTTGATGCTTAAGCATTGTCACCTGCCTTACAAGAGGCCTGATAAGGCCTACCACTATCACCGTTATTCTTGAGAACGGTGCAATCCTTCCTGCTAACTGGGACAGCCATATTTGAAAAATGTGGGTTGTAGTAATATTAGACCCAACGGCTCGTTTTCATGGAGGCCTGCTGAGGCCTAACACATGATAGCTACCCATTACAATGGGGACCCGTTCCAGGGAGGCTTGTAGAAACCTACAAGCTGTACGAGTTTCGCAAAAACGAGAAATAACTGCCAGACAAACAAACTGACTGCTATTAAACCCAACGACTCTCAATGAGAGGAGGCCTCTGATCTAAGTACAACACAAAAGGTGACGGTGCCTCAGCAACGCGCCTCCTTTACCCACATACCAACTGACGCCGTAGCGCTCAGTCGTAACAGAGACAAACTAATCCAACCTGCAGTGGCTTAGGGGACCGAAGACACATAATAACCCTAGGCGGTAGACAACCACTACATTCTAACAGAAAAGTGTGCTACCGCCTAGTAATCCGCAAACATTTCAAAGAAAAGAGCGGCGGCCTAACAATACTCTCAAATGAGAGGAGGCCCATCTTCTGATAACCATAAGCGGTGGCCTATCTGGCGCCATCTTGACCAACCAGGGAAAGCCAACACACGCTCACACACATAGCCCAGATAATGGTGCTGTGTTGAAGCCTAACTAAGCAGGGGAAAGACAGTTCTCTCTGATGAATACCCAACTCTATACAGGAACCTGGGGTCTGTAAGAAATACATATTTTTAGTATAACATACAAAAAAGACCACTCTCACCTGCAGCATGCTGAGCGAAGACTCATTGTGCAGTTCTCACCACCATGTTCTACCGCCCATGAATGCCTGAAAGGGGCGTTCTCACTTTCCGGGCGGGCCATCAGAACATAGTACTACTCATCATAGGCCCGCCTCAGGCCTGATGTAAGAAGCGCCTGGGTAAAAAGTCATAAAAAGACATAGAAAGGAAAAAGGAGAGGGCTATGATGTAACCGCCCTCAAGGGAAGTGACCCATTACCAACGCCTTCGTTGGGAACGTTTGTCCTGGATTACCTCCCTTAAATCCTTTTTCCCCCCGCGGGAGTCCCGTCTCCTCTGTGCCCTGCTCCTCCAAGGAGGGGGGGCACGAGAGGAGACGCTAGCCCTCTGGTCCTGCCTACGGTCCTCAGACCGTGAAGGACCAGGTCCCGCCTGCCTGGGTGGGGGCGCGGATCTCAGCGGTATGCATGTTTTAAATGCCGCTGAGCGCGCCTTCGCCTCCCTGAACTTTCCAACCACCGCCTCCACGGAGGTGCCGAAAAGCTCAGTAGGCGAAACCGGTGAATCGAGGAGAAAACCCTTTTCTTTCTCCCCGATATCAGCCAGGCCCAACCACAGATGCCTCTCCGTAACCACCATAGCCGCCATAGAGCGGCCGATAGCAGCAGCAGTCTGCTTGGTGGCCCGGAGAGACAGATCTGTGGTGCGGCGCAGCTCAGCAACCGCCTCAGGGGACAGCCCGGCCCCCTGGTCGAGATCCTCCAGCAGGTCCGCCTGGTACGCCTGCAACACCGCCATCGTGTGCAGGGTCGCACCAGCCTGACCTGCTGCCGCGTATGCCCTGCCATTCAACCGCGAGGTAGTTTTCAGCGGTTTGGATGGCAGAGATGGAGCTCTCAGTGTCGACACCTGCCCAGAGACGAGATAGTTCGCAAACGTCTCGTCTATGGGAGGCATCGACACATACCCGTGCTTACCCACTCCCTCGACATCAGCAAAGCTTGCCCGCTGATGTCGGTGAATGCGGGCAGAGAACGGGTTCTTCCATGCCGCCTGGACCTCAGTATGGAGGTCCGGTAGGAATGGAAGGCTCATCTGAGGTGCTGGTGTATGACCGGGGAGAAATCGATCGTCGAGCCGTCCACGAGCGACCTCTCCCCCAGCGCGCCGCCAGGGCAGCCTCAGCCTGTCCGTGGCGCGCTCCATAGCATCCAGTAACTCGGTATACGCGGGACAGGGTGGCTGAGAGGGTCCAGGCAGGTCCTGGTCGCTCTCATCATCCTCCTCAGCCATCTCCTGCCCGTCCCGAAGAGCACCCGCTGCAGGTCTCGGCGGAGAACCATCGTTCTCCACATCGACCTGCAGGTCGCTCTCGTCAGCCGTTTGATCGTCCGAGAGTACCACACCTCTCTCCAGACGATCAGCGAGCTCCATCTGGGAACCCCATGAAGTGCGCCGCCTCTCCGCCTCAGCGCGAGCGGAACTCACATCAGCAGCCCCAGATGTTGCACCCTCTTCCCTCGAGAAGAGGGCCAGACGAGAACGGAGCGTTCTAACTGGAAATTGCTCACAGTTTGCACAGGCAGCTCCCTCGAGAACTGCCTGTGCATGCTCTTCGCCCAGGCAATAAACGCACAGAGAATGTGTGTCTCCCGGTGTCAGAAATCTCTGACACGGGTCAACACACTTTCTAAAGCTCTGCCTCTTCTCTGTGCGTTTCATCCTTTTCCTAGTTTAGTAATACTTTACCAGATCTGCAGATACCGCTTCAAACAAACAGTCCCTGAAGACGAAAAAGATGTGTATGTGTTGGCACGGCGCCCTTTTATACTTCCGGGTCGCACGTTGATGACGTCATGGGCTGACGTCGGTCAAAGACTTTGCCGTGATTCGATAGTAGCTTCAGACACCAGTCACGCCGAGGGCGTTCCCCCCATAGCGTCAGCTAGACGCAGCGAGAGTTCCCTTTCGAAAGGGAACTCACTCTCTATGTGTAAACACAGTTTTGATTCTATTGCTATTGACTTTTCACGATTTATGTGTTTATTTGAGTGTGAACAAGGTCACTGTCTTATTTTTTTCAGCTGCATGCTCCTTTTCTCTCTCTAAACACACTCTCTCTCTTCTGTTCTGGGTCGGTTCTCTGTGTTTTCCAGGGTGTTCTTGAAAACTCTCCGGTGTTTCACAGTTTCTACACTCGCGGGTCTCTTAATTTAAAGTGTTTAAACACTCCAATCCTCTTTCTACTTGGCATGACCTCTGTCCTCTTCCTCAGCATCATCATGGTGGTCCGCAGGTCAGATCCTTTACCCCTGAGCTATTAAACCAATGTTCCTGGTTCAGTAGAAGTTACAGATGGAGATTTCAGGAGAAGCATGTGTTTGCTGCTCTTGACCACTAAGTGGCGCTATACCCATATACTGTATCAGCATCATGTCTAATACTACAGAAAATCACAGTTATTGAGCTGGGAACATTCATATGGCCACATGTATTTGTGGGATCATTTCTCATTTGATTTGTAGTGAATGGCTTCATTAATGTGGACCCCATAAAGGGACACGGTGATGGGAAAAATATGAGACACATGGAAAAATTACATTTCAATGCTTTTGCATTCACTCGCAAAACTTTAGTGTTCCCAGTGAACCTTCAAGTTCGCTCACAAATGTTTTGAGAATGCTAAATATTATAAAATAATTATAATACACAAACACAAACTTTCTTGGTAGACTTAAAAAGTGTTGCAAACAAATCTAAAGTTTCTCGGTAGAATTAAAAAGTTTTGTAAGTGAACATTAATTTTCTCGGTAGAATTAAAAAGTTTTGTAAGTGAACGTAAAGCTTCTCGGTAGAATTAAAAAGTTTTGTAAGTGAACGTAAAGTTTCTCGGTAGGATAAAACATTTTTGTAAGTGAACGTAAAGTTTGTCGTTAAGATAAAAAAGTTTTGTAAGTGAACGTAAAGTTTCTTGGTAGGATAAAAAAGTTTTGTAAGTGAACATAAAGTTTCTCGGTAGAATTAAAACGTTTTGTAAGTGAACATTAATTTTCTTGGTAGGATAAAAAGTTTTGCAAATGAACGTAAAGTTTCGCGGTATAATTAAAAAGTTTTGTAGGTGAACGTAAAGTTTCTCGATATAATTAAAAGGTTTTGTAAGTGAACGTAAAGTTTCTCGGTAGGATAAAAAAGTTTTGCAAATTAACGTAAAGTTTCTCTTTAAGATAAAAAAGTTTTGTAAGTGAACGCAAAGTTTCTCGGTAGGATAAAAAAGTTTTGCAAATTAACGTAAAGTTTCTCGGTAGGATAAAAAAGTTTTGTAAGTGAACAGTAATTTTCTCGGTAGAATTAAAAAGTTTTGTAAGTGAACGTAAAGTTTCTCGGTAGGATGAAAAAGTTTTGTAAGTGAACGTAAAGTTTCTCGGTAGGATGAAAAAGTTTTGTAAGTGAACGTAAAGTTTCTCGGTAGAATTAAAAAGTTTTGTAAGTGAACGTAAAGCTTCTCAGTAGAATTAAAAAGTTTTGTTAGTGAACATTAATTTTCTCTGTAGAATTAAAACGTTTTGTAAGTGGATGTAAAGTTTCTCGGTAGAATTACAGTTTTTCTCAGTCGCTTTGGTACATTTCTCGAATCATCCTCGACATTTGCAAAACAGTAAGTCCATTTCTCAAAACAATTCGTACAAATAGCAAAACACCATGGATTGCCTGCAAAAGCCAGTCTCTTGCTCAAAATCCTCAGTTCATCTCTCAAAAGTAAATATCTGTGTCAATGAACATGTCAGTGCCATCAGAATGACAAGTCCTTGTGTCATTGTGTATGAATAACACAGTCAAATTGCTTAGTCATGCTGTCAATATAATTGTACTATGGAGGGACGTTGTGATGTAAATATGGCTAAAATTTTGATGACAATTATTGTAAATTGTAGGTTACACCTTAGTGTATGTGGGAGTTTGAATGCAAGAGACTGGACAAGATTCACATTTATGCTTTTACTATTTGTACTGTAATTTGTTGACAGACCATGTCATTGCGATACAGAAAGGAAAAGACAGCACTGCATAGCACAAAGAAAAAAAAACCCAGAAAAACAAAAGTAGAAATGTGAACGTCTAACGGAAATGTATAGAAATATGCTTGACATTTTATGACAACTTGTTCAACCATTTTGCATGTAAAGACTTATGCTATGAACTAATGCCTAAATGTTGTGGGGGGCGAGGCTATTCAACAGAGAAACAATATAATACATTTTGATCAACATGACATAAGCAACTGATAATGTAGGAAACAGCAGAGAATTGTACATAATCATTTGCATGGATGTACACAAGCATTTGCAACTTGTTAAAAGAAATGAGAATCTGCTTTTTTGATGTGCAGAAGTGACACAATGATGTGAAGATTGAACAGGTAGCTTTGAGAATTTCAATTCTGATCTGAGAAATGTACCAAAGCGACGGAGAAAAACTGTAAAATATTTTGTAAGTGAACGTAAAGTTTCTCAATAGAATTAAAAAGTTTTGTAAGTGAACGTACATTTTCTTGGTAGGATAAAAAGTTTTGCAAATGAACGTAAAGTTTCTCGGTAGGATAAAAAAGTTTTGTAAGTGAATGTAAAGTTTCTCAGTAGAATTAAAACGTTTTGTAAGTGAACATTAATTTTCTCGGTAGAATTAAAAAGATTTTGTAAGTGAACGTAAAGTTTCTCGGTAGAATTACAAAGTTTTGTAAGTGAACGTAAAGTTTCTCAATAGAATTAAAAAGTTTTGTAAGTGAACGTAAAGTTTGTCGTTAAGATAACAAAGTTTTGTAAGTGAACGTAAAGTTTCTCGGTAGAATTAAAAAGTTTTGTAAGTGAACGTAAAGTTTCTCAATAGAATTAAAAAGTTTTGTAAGTGAACGTACATTTTCTTGGTAGAATGAAAAAGTTTTGCGAACGAACGTAAAGTTTCTCGTTATGATGATAAAGTTTTGCAAGCGAACGTAAAGTTTCTCGGTAGAATGAAAAAGTTTTGCAAGCAAATGTAAAATTTCTCTGCAAAGTTATAATAATACAAATTTCTCAGTGAAGCGCAAAAGTTTCTCTGGGAGCGTAAAAGATTTGTGAGCGAACACAAAAGTTTCAATGAAGTCGAATTGTTCCCCCAACCCCATCGCCGTGTCCCTGTAGGGCCTCAGTGTCCCCTGATGTCCCCTGATGTCCCCTGATGTCCCCTGATGTCCCCTGTGCTGCTCTCTTTCAGGACGGTGGTGGGCTACAAACACTCATGGCTCACTGGAAACCGCTTCAGTTCCAACATGAGCTACAAGGTTTTCTGTGGGTGGGATTTCTGCATCCAGGACTCTCAAGCAGCATCACTGAAACAGAACTTCATCAGGAACGAACTGAAGGTGAGAAATCAACATGTATCTGGGGTTCAGACACAGGAACAGTATTCCCATTGCCTGGATGACCTCTGACCTCTGCTCCAGATGGATCTAGAAGAGCAGACGTTTCACGAAAGAGTCCAGCGGCGATCGCTCAGACACTGGGTCCAGCTCATCCTCCTGCGGGTCTTTCTGAACTTCCTTGTGCTGGTTCTTCTGGGAAGCGCATTCGCTCTGATCCATTACGCCATCGTCGTGTCACGAAATGAGGTACTGTACATGTATAAAGGTCAAACGAATAATTAAAGAGGTCATATTATGCACTTAGATGTTGTTTCCTGGCTTGAGTGTTGATTATCTCCTCATATTCTCCACTGTTGCGGCTCCTCTCTTCTCAGTCTGTCAGTAACGCTCTGTTAACTTCCTGTCTCTTCTGAAAAGCATACTGTGCTCTGATTGGTCGGCTGGAGCAGTGTATTGTGATTGGTCAATCGCTTCCAGCATGTTTGGTTCCTAATTATTGATGCTCTCCCTTTCCAGAATAAGCATCTTCATTGGACCGTGTCTCTGATGGTTGAGTATCTTCCTCCGATCACAATGGCGACGATAAACTACGTGTTGCCGCACATCTTCAGCAAGATCTCGGAGTTTGAAGATTACTCACTCACCATCCAGCTCAACCTCACCCTAATCAGGTCAGACAGGTCATGCACTTTGACCTCTGGTATGTGTTCCTGTGGTATTAAATATGGCAATATCTCAACTACTTGATTATTTTTATTTAATTGCAAAATGTAAATTATCGCCCAGCTCTTTTTATGATGTTGAATATATATATAACCATGTCCAGCTTTATCCGCATATATACAGCATATTCAAATAAAGCAATACTATATGTTTGACTGTTAAAGCTCCACTGTGTGATATTTTCCGCCATCTAGCGGTTAAAAGGTATATGACCATCCAGTGAATATTAGTTTCTCTTCCTCTCAATTCCGATTTCATTTTAACTCCTACGGTGGCCGATTTAGTCCAAGATTAATATGGCTTCCAGTTCCACCTCGTCCACATTGGACACGGAGCCATCGAGTGTTAAAACGCCAAAGGCGAAGCTTGAATTTACGGGAATGTCCCTCTTTGGCTAATGTACTTTCAAGATGGAGGGGCAACATGGCGACCGGCATTCGAACCCTCACCCGTATGTATTTTCAATGGCATATTATAAACATACGAGAATACTTTATTACTTGAAAGAAGTAAATATACATTAATGAGCACATATATTTTTGAAAGAACTAAGTGTTTTTAGCTAAGAATAAACTAAAAAGTTACACAGTGTAGCTTTAATATCGTTGCAAAATGTAAACTATATTATCGTCCAGCTCTAATCTCCTACATGCAACTGTAAGATATTATAAACATTATTCTCATGATATTCTGTAACGCTGGTTTGAAACGATGTCTATTGTGAATATTACAGGAGTATTTTCCTGAAGTTGGCGTCTTTGGGCATCTATCTGTTATTCCTCATCAAACAAATTACAGAAAAATACAAGGTTTGTTAACATGGGAAAATCAATGAGATATCTTTCATTTCTCAGTTGTTTCTCCTAGACAACAATGAGACTACATGATAGGCAAACGTTTGCTAAAGTCTGTTGAACTGTGCTCAGACTTGCGATCCCAAAGGCCAAGACTGCGGAGAGAACGCGTTTGGGAAGGAGATGTACAAACTCACCGTCTTCAACCTCCTGGAGTGCTTCTTCAATGCATTTTGTGTGGCTTACCCAAGAGTGTGAGTTACTCGTACTTTACTGAACCAAATATTTACACTTCAGGTTAATATTAGTTAGCATTTCAATAATTTAACCACACATTTGCTTGTTCACGGTCCTCTGATGTCGGTTAAAGCTCACATGACATGCAGCGAAACAAAATAGTTAATGTTTTTTGTAATTGCTTTATTTAGATTTTCGAGTGCAAAAGTTTTATGATCGAACGCAAAGTTTCTCGAAACGCAAAAGTTTTATGATCGAACACAAAGTTTCTCGGAACGCAAAAGTTTTATGAGCGAATGCAAAGTTTCTCGGAACGCAAAAGTTTTATGAGCGAACACAAAGTTTCTCGGAACGCAAAAGTTTTATGAGTGAACGCAAAGTTTCTCAGAACGCAAAAGTTTTATGAGTGAACGCAAAGTTTCTCGGAACGCAAAAGTTTTATGAGCGAACGCAAAGTTTCTCGGAACGCAAAAGTTTTATGAGCGAACGCAAAGTTTCTCGGAACGCAAAAGTTTTATGAGCGAACGCAAAGTTTCTCGGAAGGCAAAAGTTTTATGATCGAACACAAAGTTTCTCAGAACGCAAAAGTTTTATGAGCGAACGCAAAGTTTCTCGGAAGGCAAAAGTTTTATGATCGAACACAAAGTTTCTCAGAACGCAAAAGTTTTATGAGCGAACGCAAAGTTTTTTGGAACACAAAAGTTTTATGAGCGAACACAAAGTTTTTTGGAACACAAAAGTTTTATGAGCGAACACAAAGTTTCTCGGAACGCAAAAGTTTTATGAGCGAACGCAAAGTTTCTCGGAACGCAAAAGTTTTATGAGTGAATGCAAAGTTTCTCGGAACGCAAAAGTTTTATGAGCGAACGCAAAGTTTCTCGGAACGCAAAAGTTTTATGAGCGAACGCAAAGTTTCTCTGAACGCAAAAGTTTTATGAGCGAATGCAAAGTTTCTCGGAACGCAAAAGTTTTATGAGCGAACACAAACGTTTCTCAGAACGCAAAAGTTTTATGAGCGAACACAAAGTTTCTCGGAACGCAAAAGTTTTATGAGCGAACGCAAAGTTTCTCGGAACGCAAAAGTTTTATGAGTGAACGCAAAGTTTCTCGGAACGCAAAAATGTTTTATGAGCGAACGCAAAGTTTCTCGGAACGCAAAAGTTTTATGAGCGAACGCAAAGTTTCTCGGAACGCAAAAGTTTTATGAGCGAACGCAAAGTTTCTCTGAACGCAAAAGTTTTATGAGCGAATGCAAAGTTTCTCGGAACGCAAAAGTTTTATGAGCGAACACAAACGTTTCTCAGAACGCAAAAGTTTTATGAGCGAACACAAAGTTTCTCGGAACGCAAAAGTTTTATGAGCGAACGCAAAGTTTCTCGGAACGCAAAAATGTTTTATGAGCGAACGCAAAGTTTCTCGGAAGGCAAAAGTTTTATGATCGAACACAAAGTTTCTCAGAACGCAAAAGTTTTATGATCGAACGCAAAGTTTCTCGGAACGCAAAAGTTTCATGAGTGAATGCAAAGTTTCTCAGAACGCAAAAGTTTTATGATCGAACACAAAGTTTCTCAGAACGCAAAAGTTTTATGAGCGAACACAAAGTTTCTCGGAATGCAAAAGTTTTATGAGTGAATGCAAAGTTTCTCAGAACGCAAAAGTTTTATGAGTGAATGCAAAGTTTCTCAGAACGCAAAAGTTTTATGAGCGAACACAAAGTTTCTCGGAATGCAAAAGTTTTATGAGCGAATGCAAAGTTTCTCGGAACGCAAAAGTTTTATGAGTCAATGCAAAGTTTCTCGGAACGCAAAAGTTTTATGATCGAACGCAAAGTTTCTCGGAAGGCAAAAGTTTTATGATTGAACACAAAGTTTCTCGGAATGCAAAAGTTTTATGAGCGAACACAAAGTTTCTCGGAACGCAAAAGTTTTATGAGCGAACGCAAAGTTTCTCGGAACGCAAAAGTTTTATGAGCGAACGCAAAGTTTCTCGGAAGGCAAAAGTTTTATGATCGAACACAAAGTTTCTCAGAACGCAAAAGTTTTATGAGCGAACGCAAAGTTTCTCGGAAGGCAAAAGTTTTATGATCGAACACAAAGTTTCTCAGAACGCAAAAGTTTTATGAGCGAACGCAAAGTTTTTTGGAACACAAACGTTTTATGAGCGAACACAAAGTTTTTTGGAACACAAAAGTTTTATGAGCGAACACAAAGTTTCTCGGAACGCAAAAGTTTTATGAGCGAATGCAAAGTTTCTCGGAACGCAAAAGTTTTATGAGCGAACGAAAAGTTTCTCGGAACGCAAAAGTTTTATGATCGAACACAAAGTTTCTTAGAACGCAAAAGTTTTATGAGCGAACGCAAAGTTTCTCGGAAGGCAAAAGTTTTATGATCGAACACAAAGTTTCTCGGAACGCAAAAGTTTTATGAGCGAACGCAAAGTTTCTTGGAACGCAAAAGTTTTATGAGCGAACGCAAAGTTTCTAGGAACGCAAAAGTTTTATGAGCGAATGCTAAGTTTCTCGGAACGCAAAAGTTTTATGATCGAATGCAAAGTTTCTCGGAACACAAAAGTTTTATGAGCGAACGCAAAGTTTCTCGGAACACAAAAGTTTTATGAGCGAACACAAAGTTTCTCGGAACGCAAAAGTTTTATGAGTGAACGCAAAGTTTCTCAGAACGCAAAAGTTTTATGAGTGAACGCAAAGTTTCTCGGAACGCAAAAGTTTTATGAGCGAACGCAAAGTTTCTCGGAACGCAAAAGTTTTATGAGCGAACGCAAAGTTTCTCGGAACGCAAAAGTTTTATGAGCGAACGCAAAGTTTCTCGGAAGGCAAAAGTTTTATGATCGAACACAAAGTTTCTCAGAACGCAAAAGTTTTATGAGCGAACGCAAAGTTTCTCGGAAGGCAAAAGTTTTATGATCGAACACAAAGTTTCTCAGAACGCAAAAGTTTTATGAGCGAACGCAAAGTTTTTTGGAACACAAAAGTTTTATGAGCGAACACAAAGTTTTTTGGAACACAAAAGTTTTATGAGCGAACACAAAGTTTCTCGGAACGCAAAAGTTTTATGAGCGAACGCAAAGTTTCTCGGAACGCAAAAGTTTTATGAGTAAATGCAAAGTTTCTCGGAACGCAAAAGTTTTATGAGCGAACGCAAAGTTTCTCGGAACGCAAAAGTTTTATGAGCGAACGCAAAGTTTCTCTGAACGCAAAAGTTTTATGAGCGAATGCAAAGTTTCTCGGAACGCAAAAGTTTTATGAGCGAACACAAACGTTTCTCAGAACGCAAAAGTTTTATGAGCGAACACAAAGTTTCTCGGAACGCAAAAGTTTTATGAGCGAACGCAAAGTTTCTCGGAACGCAAAAGTTTTATGAGTGAACGCAAAGTTTCTCGGAACGCAAAAATGTTTTATGAGCGAACGCAAAGTTTCTCGGAACGCAAAAGTTTTATGAGCGAACGCAAAGTTTCTCGGAACGCAAAAGTTTTATGAGCGAACGCAAAGTTTCTCTGAACGCAAAAGTTTTATGAGCGAATGCAAAGTTTCTCGGAACGCAAAAGTTTTATGAGCGAACACAAACGTTTCTCAGAACGCAAAAGTTTTATGAGCGAACACAAAGTTTCTCGGAACGCAAAAGTTTTATGAGCGAACGCAAAGTTTCTCGGAACGCAAAAATGTTTTATGAGCGAACGCAAAGTTTCTCGGAAGGCAAAAGTTTTATGATCGAACACAAAGTTTCTCAGAACGCAAAAGTTTTATGATCGAACGCAAAGTTTCTCGGAACGCAAAAGTTTCATGAGTGAATGCAAAGTTTCTCAGAACGCAAAAGTTTTATGATCGAACACAAAGTTTCTCAGAACGCAAAAGTTTTATGAGCGAACACAAAGTTTCTCGGAATGCAAAAGTTTTATGAGTGAATGCAAAGTTTCTCGGAACGCAAAAGTTTTATGAGTGAATGCAAAGTTTCTCAGAACGCAAAAGTTTTATGAGCGAACACAAAGTTTCTCGGAATGCAAAAGTTTTATGAGCGAATGCAAAGTTTCTCGGAACGCAAAAGTTTTATGAGTCAATGCAAAGTTTCTCGGAATGCAAAAGTTTTATGATCGAACGCAAAGTTTCTCGGAAGGCAAAAGTTTTATGATTGAACACAAAGTTTCTCGGAATGCAAAAGTTTTATGAGCGAACACAAAGTTTCTCGGAACGCAAAAGTTTTATGAGCGAACGCAAAGTTTCTCGGAACGCAAAAGTTTTATGAGCGAACGCAAAGTTTCTCGGAAGGCAAAAGTTTTATGATCGAACACAAAGTTTCTCAGAACGCAAAAGTTTTATGAGCGAACGCAAAGTTTCTCGGAAGGCAAAAGTTTTATGATCGAACACAAAGTTTCTCAGAACGCAAAAGTTTTATGAGCGAACGCAAAGTTTTTTGGAACACAAACGTTTTATGAGCGAACACAAAGTTTTTTGGAACACAAAAGTTTTATGAGCGAACACAAAGTTTCTCGGAACGCAAAAGTTGTATGAGCGAATGCAAAGTTTCTCGGAACGCAAAAGTTTTATGAGCGAACGCAAAGTTTCTCGGAACGCAAAAGTTTTATGATCGAACACAAAGTTTCTTAGAACGCAAAAGTTTTATGAGCGAACGCAAAGTTTCTCGGAAGGCAAAAGTTTTATGATCGAACACAAAGTTTCTCGGAACGCAAAAGTTTTATGAGCGAACGCAAAGTTTCTTGGAACGCAAAAGTTTTATGAGCGAACGCAAAGTTTCTAGGAACGCAAAAGTTTTATGAGCGAATGCTAAGTTTCTCGGAACGCAAAAGTTTTATGATCGAATGCAAAGTTTCTCGGAACACAAAAGTTTTATGAGCGAACGCAAAGTTTCTCGGAACACAAAAGTTTTATGAGCGAATGCAAAGTTTCTCGGAACGCAAAAGTTTTATGATCGAATGCAAAGTTTCTCGGAACACAAAAGTTTTATGAGCGAACGCAAAGTTTCTCGGAAGGCAAAATTTTTATGATTGAACACAAAGTTTCTCAGAACGCTAAAGTTTTATGAGCGAACGCAAAGTTTCTCGGAACGCAAAAGTTTTATGAGCGAACGCAAAGTTTCTCAAAACAAACGTTATATGATCGAACGCAAAGTTTCTCGGAACGCAAAAGTTTTATGAGCGAACACAAAGTTTCTCGGAACGCAAAAGTTTTATGAGTGAATGCAAAATTTCTCAGAACGCAAAAGTTTTATGAGTGAACGCAAAGTTTCTCGGAACGCAAAAGTTTTATGATCGAACACAAAGTTTCTTAGAACGCAAAAGTTTTATGAGCGAACGCAAAGTTTCTCGGAAGGCAAAAGTTTTATGATCGAACACAAAGTTTCTCAGAACGCAAAAGTTTTATGAGCGAACGCAAAGTTTTTTGGAACACAAAAGTTTTATGAGCGAACACAAAGTTTTTTGGAACACAAAAGTTTTATGAGCGAACACAAAGTTTCTCGGAACGCAAAAGTTTTATGAGCGAATGCAAAGTTTCTCGGAACGCAAAAGTTTTATGAGCGAACGCAAAGTTTCTCGGAACGCAAAAGTTTTATGATCGAACACAAAGTTTCTCAGAACGCAAAAGTTTTATGAGCGAACACAAAGTTTTTTGGAACACAAAAGTTTTATGAGCGAACACAAAGTTTTTTGGAACACAAAAGTTTTATGAGCGAACACAAAGTTTCTCGGAACGCAAAAGTTTTATGAGCGAATGCAAAGTTTCTCGGAACGCAAATGTTTTATGAGCGAACGCAAAGTTTCTCGGAACGCAAAAGTTTTATGAGCGAACGCAAAGTTTCTCGGAACGCAAAAGTTTTATGAGCGAACACAACGTTTTTTGGAACACAAAAGTTTTATGAGCGAACACAAAGTTTTTTGGAACACAAAAGTTTTATGAGCGAACACAAAGTTTCTCGGAACGCAAAAGTTTTATGAGCGAACACAACGTTTTTTGGAACACAAAAGTTTTATGAGCGAACACAAAGTTTCTCGGAACGCAAAAGTTTTATGAGCGAATGCAAAGTTTCTCGGAACGCAAAAGTTTTATGAGCGAACGCAAAGTTTCTCGGAACGCAAAAGTTTTATGAGCGAACGCAAAGTTTCTAGGAACGCAAAAGTTTTATGAGCGAATGCTAAGTTTCTCGGAACGCAAAAGTTTTATGATCGAATGCAAAGTTTCTCGGAACACAAAAGTTTTATGAGCGAATGCAAAGTTTCTCGGAATGCCAAAGTTTTATGATCGAATGCAAAGTTTCTCGGAACACAAAAGTTTTATGAGCGAACGCAAAGTTTCTCGGAAGGCAAAATTTTTATGATCGAACACAAAGTTTCTCAGAACGCAAAAGTTTTATGAGCGAACGCAAAGTTTCTCAAAACAAACGTTATATGATCGAACGCAAAGTTTCTCGGAACGCAAAAGTTTTATGAGCGAACACAAAGTTTCTCAAACACAAAAGTTTTATGAGCAAACGCAAAGTTTCTCAGAACGCAAAAGTTTTATGAGTGAACGCAAAGTTTTTCAGAACTTTACATTACAGAACTAGTATATAAGTGTATACACTGAACAAAATTATAAACACAACACTTTTGTCTTTGCCCCTATTTTTCATGAGCTGAACTCAAAGATCTAAGACTTTTTCTATGTACACAAAAGGCCTATCTATCTCAAATATTGTTCACAAATCTGTCGAAATCTGTGTTAGTGAGCACTTCTCCTTTTCCGAGATAATCCATCCACCTCACAGGTGTGGTGTATCCAGATGCTGATTAGACAGCAGGATTACTGCACAGGTGTGCATTAGGCTAGACACAATAAAAAGTCACAATAAATAAATACAATAAATAGATAGATAGATAGATAGATAGATAGATAGATAGATAGATAGATAGATAGATAGATAGATAGATAGATAGATAGATAGATAGATAGATAGATAGATAGATAGATAGATAGATAGATAGATAGATAGATAGATAGATAGATAGATAGATAGAAATAGTCAGATAGATAGATAGATAGATAGATAGATAGATAGATAGATAGATAGATAGATAGATAGATAGATAGATAGATAGATAGATAGATAGATAGATAGATAGATAGATAGATAGATAGATAGATAGATAGATAGATAGATATAGATAGATAGATAGATAGATAGATAGATAGATAGATAGATAGATGATAGATAGATAGATAGATAGATAGATAGATAGATAGATAGATAGATAGATAGATAGATAGATAGATAGATAGATAGATAGATAGATAGATAGATAGATAGATAGATAGATAGATAGATAGATGTGAGGTGGATGGATTATCTCGGCAAAGGAGAAGTGCTCACTAACACAGATTTAGACAGATTTGTGAACAATATTTGAGATAAATAGGCCTTTTGTGTACATAGAAAAAGTCTTAGATCTTTGAGTTTAGCTCATGAAAAATGGGGGCAAAGAAAAAAGTGTTGCGTTTATAATTTTGTTGAGTGTTAATAAACTTTATTTTATATGTAGCTTCTTGGTGGAGAGGTTTCCATCCTCATCGCTAGCGCAGATACTAGGCAAGAAGCAGTTTGAGATTTCCTTCAACGTGCTGGACCTGGTCAACAGTCAGACGGTCACATGGGTGGGTGTGTATTACTGCCCTCTACTGCCCGCCATCAGCACCGTCAGGCTGCTGCTCCTCTTCTACCTCAAGAAGGTTTGGACTCACATTCTTATATATTGTATTTAATTTCAGTTAACATGTATTTTAAGATTTAGATGTAATATGTAGTAATATAATCTCTGTCTGTCAGTTCACAGTGATGCGCTGCTGTGTTCCGCCTCAGAGAATGTTCCGGGCCGCCAGTTCATCTGTTCTCTTCCATTTCATGCTGTTGTTGGGTCTCACCATGTCTGTGGTCACATTAGTGGTCAACATCAACAGGTATCTATCTATCTATCTATCTATCTATCTATCTATCTATCTATCTATCTATCTATCTATCTATCTATCTATCTATCTATCTATCTGACTATTTCTATCTATCTGACTATTTCTATCTATCTATCTATCTATCTATCTATCTATCTGTCTATCTGTCTATCTGTCTGTCTGTCTGTCTGTCTATCTATCTATCTATCTATCTATCTATCTATCTATCTATCTATCTATCTATCTATCTGTCTATCTGTCTGTCTGTCTGTCTGTCTATCTATCTATCTATCTATCTATCTATCTATCTATCTATCTATCTATCTATCTATCTATCTATCTATCTATCACTTTAATATGTACCCATAATAGTGTCGCCTGTAGTGTCTTGACTTAATAAAAAACACCTATTCACCAAATATTTATTCATTCATAATTAGTGGTCAAATTATATTGGTTTTTTTTATGGCTGATGGCCGATAAATAAAGCCGATATACACCGATCAGGCATAACATTATGACCAGTGAATAACACTGATGATCTCTGTTAGTGGGTGGGATATATTAGGCAGCAAGTGAACATTTTGTCCTCAGAGTTGATGTGTTAGAAGCAGGAAAAATGGGCAAGCGTAAGGATTTGAGCGAGTTTGACAAGGTCCAGATTGTGACGGCTAGACGACTGGGTCAGAGCATCTCCAAAACTGCAGCTCTTGTGGGGTGTTCCCGGTCTACAGTGGTCAGTCTCTATCAGAAGTGGAGGACCAGTGGAGAACCGACCACAGGGTCATGGAGGACCAGTGGAGAACCGGCCACAGGGTCATGGAGGACCAGTGGAGAACCGGCCACAGGGTCATGGAGGACCAGTGGAGAACCGACCACAGGGTCATGAAGGACCAGTGGAGAACCGGCCACAGGGTCATGGAGGACCAGTGGAGAACCGGCCACAGGGTCATGGAGGACCAGTGGAGAACCGGCCACAGGGTCATGGAGGACCTGTGGAGAACCGGCCACAGGGTCATGGAGGACCAGTGGAGAACCGACCACAGGGTCATGAAGGACCAGTGGAGAACCGGCCACAGGGTCATGAAGGACCAGTGGAGAACCGGCCACAGGGTCATGGAGGACCAGTGGAGAACCGACCACAGGGTCATGAAGGACCAGTGGAGAACCGGCCACAGGGTCATGGAGGACCAGTGGAGAACCGACCACAGGGTCATGGAGGACCAGTGGAGAACCGGCCACAGGGTCATGAAGGACCAGTGGAGAACCGGCCACAGGGTCATGGAGGACCAGTGGAGAACCGGCCACAGGGTCATGGAGGACCAGTGGAGAACCGGCCACAGGGTCATGAAGGACCAGTGGAGAACCGGCCACAGGGTCATAGAGGACCAGTGGAGAACCGGCCACAGGGTCATGAAGGACCAGTGGAGAACCGGACACAGGGTCATGGAGGACCAGTGGAGAACCGGCCACAGGGTCATGAAGGACCAGTGGAGAACCGGCCACAGGGTCATGGAGGACCAGTGGAGAACCGGCCACAGGGTCATGGAGGACCAGTGGAGAACCGGCCACAGGGTCATGGAGGACCAGTGGAGAACCGACCACAGGGTCATGAAGGACCAGTGGAGAACCGGCCACAGGGTCATGGAGGACCAGTGGAGAACCGGCCACAGGGTCATGGAGGACCAGTGGAGAACCGGCCACAGGGTCATGGAGGACCTGTGGAGAACCGGCCACAGGGTCATGGAGGACCAGTGGAGAACCGACCACAGGGTCATGAAGGACCAGTGGAGAACCGGCCACAGGGTCATGAAGGACCAGTGGAGAACCGGCCACAGGGTCATGGAGGACCAGTGGAGAACCGACCACAGGGTCATGAAGGACCAGTGGAGAACCGGCCACAGGGTCATGGAGGACCAGTGGAGAACCGACCACAGGGTCATGGAGGACCAGTGGAGAACCGGCCACAGGGTCATGAAGGACCAGTGGAGAACCGGCCACAGGGTCATGGAGGACCAGTGGAGAACCGGCCACAGGGTCATGGAGGACCAGTGGAGAACCGGCCACAGGGTCATGAAGGACCAGTGGAGAACCGGCCACAGGGTCATAGAGGACCAGTGGAGAACCGGCCACAGGGTCATGAAGGACCAGTGGAGAACCGGACACAGGGTCATGGAGGACCAGTGGAGAACCGGCCACAGGGTCATGAAGGACCAGTGGAGAACCGGCCACAGGGTCATGGAGGACCAGTGGAGAACCGGCCACAGGGTCATGAAGGACCAGTGGAGAACCGGCCACAGGGTCATGGAGGACCAGTGGAGAACCGACCACAGGGTCATGGAGGACCAGTGGAGAACCGGCCACAGGGTCATGAAGGACCAGTGGAGAACCGGCCACAGGGTCATGGAGGACCAGTGGAGAACCGGCCACAGGGTCATGGAGGACCAGTGGAGAACCGGCCACAGGGTCATGAAGGACCAGTGGAGAACCGGCCACAGGGTCATGGAGGACCAGTGGAGAACCGGCCACAGGGTCATGACGGACCAGTGGAGAACCGGCCACAGGGTCATGGAGGACCAGTGGAGAACCGGCCACAGGGTCATGGAGGACCAGTGGAGAACCGGACACAGGGTCATGGAGGACCAGTGGAGAACCGGCCACAGGGTCATGGAGGACCAGTGGAGAACCGGCCACAGGGTCATGGAGGACCAGTGGAGAACCGGACACAGGGTCATGGAGGACCAGTGGAGAACCGGCCACAGGCTCATGGGCGGCCGAGGCTCATTGATGCCCGTGTGGTCGATCAAACAGACGAGCTACTGGAGCTCAAACCTCTCAAGAAGTTAATGCTGGTTCTGATAGAAAGGGGTCAGAATACACAGAGCATCTCAGTTTGTTGTGTATGGGGCGGCACAGCCGCTGACCAGTGCCCATGCTGACCCCTGACCCCTGACCCCGCCCAAAGCCCCAACAGTGGCACGTGAGCATCAGAACTGGACCACGGAGCAATGGAAGAAGGCGGCCTGGGCTGATGATCACGTGTTCTTCTACATCAGTGGATGGCCGGGTGGCCAACACAATATTAGGAACATGATGTTATGCCTGATCGGTGTATATACTCATCCAACACATCGGCCGAAAATGCTAAATATCGGTCGACCACTGCTCATAATATGTGACCTTTATATTAGCATGGCTTTCCTCACATGTTCATAAACCGTTTCCATGTTCTCGTCTGAGGTTTGGTCAGGGATGCTGTGGCCCGTTTAAAGACAGCACCGTGTTTAATGTGACCCGTGTGTGTATAAACACACTGCCCGATCCGGCCCAGACCACCATCAGCTACATCTCATCGGAGGCCTTCGCATTCGCTCTGATCCTGGCTGAGGTGTAAGTGATGAAGGGCTGGTGATATAATGAAGGTTTAGTGACTAAAGTGTTTGCCTGTACTGATGAACGTCTGTTTGTTTGTGACCCCTGACCTTTTCCACAGTGTCCTTCTGACGTCGTATGTGTCTCGCGGACGAGCCAATCGGAAAGCCATCGAGCGACTGAAGGACATGTTGGTGATGGTGAGTTTCGTTAACTTTCATTCTTTTAGCGATGACACTTTCTATGAAGCCTGTATTTATAATGCATCATAAGGCTATTCTCAATGCATTATAATAATACATGTGTAATGCCTTACAAACAACCTTATTACATGTGGAATAATCATAACAACAGTTACAATACATTATAATACTTAAACGTATTTGTGGTCATAACTTTTAAGAGTATGATGCATTATAACACCAGATGAAGCCTGCATTTATAATTCTTAATATATATTATTCTTAATGCATTATAACGCACACATAATGCCTTATAAACAACCTTATAATGTGTTGCATCATCTAACAGCAGTAATAATACTTACCTATTTGTGGTTATAACTATTAAGAGTATGATGATTTATAATCCACTAAAGTTGTAATCGATTACAAATCCCAAATATCCCCATTCTCATATCTTGACATTGTTTACATACGATCTGCACAGTATCATACTACATCATAAAGATGATAAAGTCTTCTTGTAAACATCTAAAGCGCTTTATAATGAGCTCGTAATATTTATAAGTGGTCTATGTCTGCTTTAAGTAAAGTAACAAAAGTTCAATCTTCTTTTAAATGGCCATAAGATATCATGAAGTGATTATAAGACATTTCCCTTAAGGTAAAATCAAAGGAACAATACATTCACAATGCAAATTATGTTATGATTTTTCATGAGATGATGCAACACATTATAAGGTTGTTTATGCATGCATTATAATCCAGAATACCCTTATGATGCATTATAAATACAGACTTCCTCTGGTGTTATAATGCATAGTCCTCTTAAAAGTTATAACCACAAATAATTATTATAATATATTGTAAATATTGTTATGATTATTTATCAGATGATACAACACATTATAAAGTGCATTATGTATGTATTATAACTAGTGCTGGGCAATCGATTAATCGTGATTAATCGCGATTAATCACATCCAAAATAAAAGTTGTGTTAATATAGTATATGTGTGTGTACTGTACACATATACACATGTATATATTTAAGAAATATTTGCATGTATACTATATATATATATTTATATAATTTATCATCTCTAATGAGATTAGAGACATCAGTTCATTTACTTGTTTTAAATATAAAATAAAAATTATGATTAAAATCAATACAATCATGTACCCATTAATCATAACTTCAAAAAAACTCATTTTCAGTTGTATCCTAACATTGTATTGTTGTGTCTATTAATATTGCATTTTATTTTGTTCTGTTGTTTTGTTTTAGTGGGCTTTTAAGAATGTGAAACTTTGTTGTCTGAAAGGCTATTTGTGTGATGATGTTTTATGGTCTATTTATATGTGATTGTTAATCGTATGTTACCTCGTCCTGCTCAGGGACTACAGATGAAATTTAGCTTGTAGCTAATTCTGGTGTGGCTGAGTGCCATACACTGTCCCTGTTAAATAAACTAATAAATAAAATACAATAAATAAATAAATCTTATATATAAATTTGAATATTTTATATATAAATATAACATTTTCTTCTTAAATATATACATGCATGCAGTGTTGGGGGTAACGCATTACAAGTAACTTGAGTTACGTAATAATATTACTTTTTCAAGTAACTAGTAAAGTAACGCATTACTTTTCAAATTTACAAAATATCTGAGTTACTTTTTCACATTTATTTGACTGACAGCTCTCCTGCCCCCATGTTGTGAAAAATAAGTGGAAAGGCGTTGTGTGTAAACATGATGGTTATTGTAGTTCTAGACTAACTCGCACAATAAAGATTCTGTACTCCTCAAAATGAATAAAATCAGTCAAATGCAAAATCAGAGTACTCAAACCTCAAATATATAAATGTTAAATAGAACAAATATTTTTATGCATTTAATATACCTTTATTGACCAATGTCGTGCTGCTGACCTTTGATGATTCAGTTAAGCCATGAGCAAAAATTACTAGATTTTTTGTTTTTATTGGTAAAACGTTTTTCTCCTGCGTCCTATTCTTCCATTATCCAGAATGGCAGCACATTTATACCTCAGCCTGAGGCCTATTATTTCAATTTTGGTATGAAAAGGTCTTTACATTAGCACAAAAAAGGACTTTTTTTGCAATTAAAAAACAAAACTAAAAAGCAAGCCCAGCCCAGGTGAGAAAAAGTAACGCAAAAGTAACGTAACGCATTACTTTTCTTAAAAAGTAACTAAGTAACTCAATTAGTTACTTTTTAAGGGAGTAACGCAATATTGTAATGCATTACTTTTCAAAGTAACTTTCCCCAACACTGCATGCATGTGTATTTATATATACATAATAATTATACACAGTACACACACATATATTATATTTACAAAACTTTTATTTTAGATGTGATTAATCGCGATTAATCGATTGCCCAGCACTAGTTATAATGCATTAAGAATACCCGGTTACACTTTATTTCACAGTGTCCTTGTTACACATGTACTTACTATATAACAACAGTAAATCATGCATAATTACACGCAACTAACCCTGATCCTACCCTAACCCTATCGTAAGTATATGTTGGTGATTAATATTACTCAGTACTTACATATATAATTACACTGTAACAATGACACCTTATAATGCATTATAAACACACTTCATAGAAAGTGTTACCGAAATATGCTCTAATGTTCAAAATATTCCGTTTTTTAAATGTTTTAAAGGCGCTTTATATTCCATTTCTGTTACTCTTGAATGTTCTCTAAACGTTTCTTCTTGGTTATGCGAACGTTTCATTGTATCATTCTTCAAACTCTACAGCATGCTACTTTAGAATGTTCTCAAGTGGTAACATTTAAAAAAGTTGTACAGATTGTGTGCTAATGTTTTGAGAAAGAGCAGATAACTGAATGAATGTTGTATTAACGTTGAGAGAACGTTCCCTGTTGACTACGCTGATCTGTGCTGCTCATACAGTGATGCATGTTATCTGTATTGAAGTATATGAAAGTGTTGATGTTAAAACACGTGTGTGTGTCTCTAATGTTCTCTACAGTGCAGCTCTGATAAACGCTTCCTGGTGAAGCAGCACTCGACCATCTCCAGACGACAGCTCCGAACACGCTAACATGATAAAACCAACATACGACTAAACTTCCGCAGTGACCAGATCTGACACTGCTGTGTGTTATAGAATTACTGTCACGACGGAGTGAGTTACACTGTTTCTGGCTATAATAGAGGGAAAATAAAACGTTACATTGAGAGTTTAATTCTTTGTGCTCATGAACTCTGAGTTTATTATATTAGGTAAAATGTCATGGCTTTTATCGTTTATTATAAGCGCTGCAGTTTTGTCGTCTGTCTCTTTAGCCCTTTAACTGTCATCGTATTGGCGTTTTTTTTCGCCTTTTTTCGTGTCATATTTTTGAGTAATTATCATAAATCATTGGAAAGCTTACTAACTCAAAATTCGTGAAAACCGTTTTGAAATCAGACATTGTGTTACCATGGAAACGGTACTCTAGTTTCTTCCAGCGGGCGTGTGGATGACACCCGGTGGCTGTTTTTGGTAGAGCGCCTATCAACCTCAAATTTGGAAAACAACTTGGTTAGACATGTGGCATTAATTTTAGAGTAATTTTAGAGTACTTTTTTTTTTTTGTAAAATAAATATTTTATATAAAATAAAAATATTTTGTACAGTATCTTTTATTTATAACTTTTTCATACTTTCATATTTTGAATTGCTTTGACTTCAGCAATAATCTGCCAAGCGTCTAACATACCAAACTTAGAAAATGTATTCTTGAATTACAGCCCTTTGAGTTTGGATGGTGCATTTTCATGCTGGAGCTCTTTAAAACAGGACAGATTCAATGTTTTTATCATTCATTATATATACATATCAACAGTATATTCATTGTTCTTGGTGTGTGAAATGTCAACATTCAGAAGTGTGTGTGTGTGTGTGATATTTATAGAAACTTTTTAAAGCTCTTAAAGTCAGTGTTAACACACAATAATTTCTTAAGTGTGTGCATTTATATTCATTTGTTAATGTTTCTCTCAATAAAGTATAGTTTGTGTTAATATTTTGAGTTTGTGCTTTTTTTAAGTCTTAGTAATTTTGTCGTGTTTTATGCATGTCTGTACGTTTTAAAGTTTAGTTGCCATGGCGTCTAGCTCAGTGTTTTATATTTTATTTCATTATATTATGAGTGATGGAATGCTTTAATGTTTTAGTTTTAGTTAATGATTGTGTAAAAGCGTCTCATAATGTGGAGCTCCATCAGTCCTTCAGTGACAGAGACGAAGCTCGTTATCTCTGATGAACACATGATGAGAGTATATCTCACACTCACACACACACACTCACATACACACTCACATACACACACACTCACATACACACACACACACTCACATACACACACACACACACACACACACACACACTCACATACACACACACACACACACACTCACACTCACACACACACACACACACACACCCGTCAGTAGGGAGTGAAGGATGTGCCGTTTCCTCCTCACGTCACTCTATGGTGAGTTATTGATATTTTTATGAAACACTTATGAATTATTATATGATTATTGCACTCATGAAGTTCCCAGTGGATGATTTTACTGGATTATTCTGTTGTGTTTCAGTTTTGTTGGGGCTTGTGACAGAAATCGGTACTTCTATTCATTTCACTCATCCTCTGCTTTAATATAACATTTCCATTCAATTGAATTACACATATTTATCATAAACTGCCTAACTAACATGTGACCTTATTGTTGACATGAGTGTGTATGTGTATGTGTGTGTGTGTGTGTGTGCTGTCAGGCGGCTGGCGTGTCAAACCGGTTCTGTCTGGACCCAGTAAGGCCTATCTGGGATCTCCAGTCCAGTTTCACTGCGGGGTTCCCGGCTGGTCTTCACCTCTGACCTATGAACTCCACAAGGGCACAGGGGATCTGATTGGAGCAGAAACCAACGTCACGGTCACCTTCCACCTGCGGGTCACAGAGGGGTCAGAGGGCAAGTATTACTGCAGGGTCACGGCTGATGGGCAAAGCAGCAGCGCCGTCCAGTTCCACACCGTGAGTGAGTAAAGCCGGCTCTGAAGAACTGACACAAACTGACCGCTGCTACTTATATATTACATTTTTATGAACCTTTTAGTAATTTTGTCATTTTTTTTTTTTTTTAAATAGTTTTAGTATTTCACTATTTTCATTTAAATTTTTAGCAATTTTGTTATGTCTTTATTTTTGAAATATTACTATTTAGGCTTAATTAATTTTTATTTCTTTCCAGTTTCATTAAAAATGTTGGTTAATGTTTAGTAATTTTTGTAATGTGCTTTTGTCTTTTTTTCCAATATTGCTATTTAGGTTTAATTTATTTTTTATCTCAGTTTTAGTATTTATTTATATATTTATTTCCGGTTAGTCATTTGAATGCTTCAACTTAAACTTATTTCATTTTCATATTTCAGTTTCATTTATTTTCATTATATTTTTCTTTAATTCATTTTAATGCAACATTTCAAATTTTTGTTTCTTTGACGTTTTTCATCTAATATATTATTTTAAGTCGTTTTTTAAAATGTAACTATTTAGTTTCCATTTATTTTTTATTTTAGTTTTAATTTTTATTTATGTATTTGTTTAATTTCTATTTTTTTAAAAGTAATCAAATATATTATTGAATTTTGTTATTTTTTATTTTAAATATTACTATATAGTTTTCTTTTTTTTCAGGGCTTTTTTATTTTATTTTTTTTAGCATTTATTTATTTCAAGTTAAGTTTTTTAGTACATTTTTGGTAAATTATGTTGTGTTTTTGTATTTTTTCCCCAAAAAATATTACTACAGTATTACTATTTCAGTTTCATTTATTTTTATTTAATATATTTTTTCATTCTTTTTTATTCTATTTATTTTAAGGCAACATTCCTTTGTTTAGTTTAACAGATGGTGTTTGCTCTAGTGTTTGATTGACAGATGGTGTTCGCCCTAGTGTTTGATTGACAGATGGTGTTAGCTCTAGTGTTTGATTGACAGATGGTGTTAGCCCTAGTGTTTGATTGACAGATGTGTTAGCTCTAGTGTTTGATTGACAGATGGTGTTAGCTCTAGTGTTTGATTGACAGATGGTGTTTGCTCTAGTGTTTGATTGACAGATGGTGTTAGCTCTAGTGTTTGATTGACAGATGGTGTTCGCCCTAGTGTTTGATTGACAGATGGTGTTAGCTCTAGTGTTTGATTGACAGATGGTGTTAGCCCTAGTGTTTGATTGACAGATGGTGTTTGCTCTAGTGTTTGATTGACAGATGGTGTTAGCTCTAGTGTTTGATTGACAGATGGTGTTAGCTCTAGTGTTTGATTGACAGATGGTGTTAGCTCTAGTGTTTGATTGACAGATGGTGTTTGCTCTAGTGTTTGATTGACAGATGGTGTTTGCTCTAGTGTTTGATTGACAGATGATGTTCGCCCTAGTGTTTGATTGACAGATGTGTTAGCTCTAGTGTTTGATTGACAGATGGTGTTTGCTCTAGTGTTTGATTGACAGATGGTGTTAGCCCTAGTGTTTGATTGACAGATGTGTTTGCTCTAGTGTTTGATTGACAGATGGTGTTCGCCCTAGTGTTTGATTGACAGATGGTGTTAGCTCTAGTGTTTGATTGACAGATGGTGTTAGCTCTAGTGTTTGATTGACAGATGGTGTTAGCTCTAGTGTTTGATTGACAGATGGTGTTAGCTCTAGTGTTTGATTGACATATGGTGTTAGCTCTAGTGTTTGATTGACAGATGGTGTTAGCTCTAGTGTTTGATTGGCAGATGGTGTTAGCTCTAGTGTTTGATTGACAGATGGTGTTCGCCCTAGTGTTTGATTGACAGATGGTGTTAGCTCTAGTGTTTGATTGACAGATGGTGTTAGCTCTAGTGTTTGATTGACAGATGGTGTTCGCCCTAGTGTTTGATTGACAGATGGTGTTAGCCCTAGTGTTTGATTGACAGATGGTGTTAGCTCTAGTGTTTGATTGACAGATGTGTTTGATTGACAGATGGTGTTAGCTCTAGTGTTTGATTGACAGATGGTGTTAGCTCTAGTGTTTGATTGACAGATGGTGTTAGCTCTAGTGTTTGATTGACAGATGTGTTTGATTGACAGATGTGTTTGATTGACAGATGGTGTTAGCTCTAGTGTTTGATTGAACGATGTGTTTGATTGACAGATGTGTTTGATTGACAGATGTGTTTGATTGACAGATGGTGTTAGCTCTAGTGTTTGATTGACAGATGTGTTTGATTGACAGATGGTGTTAGCTCTAGTGTTTGATTGACAGATGTGTTTGATTGGCAGATGGTGTTAGCTCTAGTGTTTGATTGACAGATGGTGTTAGCTCTAGTGTTTGATTGACAGATGGTGTTAGCTCTAGTGTTTGATTGACAGATGGTGTTAGCTCTAGTGTTTGATTGACAGATGGTGTTAGCTCTAGTGTTTGATTGACAGATGTGTTAGCCCTAGTGTTTGATTGGCAGATGGTGTTAGCTCTAGTGTTTGATTGGCAGATGGTGTTAGCTCTAGTGTTTGATTGACAGATGGTGTTAGCTCTAGTGTTTGATTGACAGATGGTGTTAGCTCTAGTGTTTGATTGACAGATGGTGTTAGCTCTAGTGTTTGATTGACAGATGTGTTAGCCCTAGTGTTTGATTGACAGATGGTGTTAGCTCTAGTGTTTGATTGGCAGATGGTGTTAGCTCTAGTGTTTGATTGACAGATGGTGTTAGCTCTAGTGTTAGCCCTAGTGTTTGATTGACAGATGTGTTTGATTGACAGATGGTGTTAGCTCTAGTGTTTGATTGACAGATGGTGTTAGCTCTAGTGTTTGATTGACAGATGGTGTTAGCTCTAGTGTTAGCCCTAGTGTTTGATTGACAGATGTGTTTGATTGACAGATGGTGTTAGCTCTAGTGTTTGATTGACAGATGTGTTTGATTGACAGATGGTGTTTGCTCTAGTGTTTGATTGACAGATGGTGTTCGCCCTAGTGTTTGATTGACAGATGGTGTTCGCCCTAGTGTTTGATTGACAGATGGTGTTAGCTCTAGTGTTTGATTGACAGATGGTGTTAGCTCTAGTGTTTGATTGACAGATGGTGTTAGCTCTAGTGATTGATTGACAGATGGTGTTAGCTCTAGTGTTTGATTGACAGATGGTGTTCGCCCTAGTGTTTGATTGACAGATGGTGTTCGCCCTAGTGTTTGATTGACAGATGGTGTTCGCCCTAGTGTTTGATTGACAGATGGTGTTCGCCCTAGTGTTTGATTGACACATGGTGTTGTTTGTGATGTGTTTTCCCGGTCAGCTCCAGTCATTGGTGCCAGTTTGAGATCAGATTGATTGACAGATGGTGTTAGCCCTAGTGTTTGATTGACAGATGTGTTTGATTGACAGATGGTGTTAGCTCTAGTGTTTGATTGACAGATGTGTTTGATTGACAGATGCTGTTTGCTCTAGTGTTTGATTGACAGATGGTGTTCGCCCTAGTGTTTGATTGACAGATGGTGTTAGCTCTAGTGTTTGATTGACAGATGGTGTTAGCTCTAGTGTTTGATTGACAGATGGTGTTAGCTCTAGTGTTTGATTGACAGATGTGTTTGATTGACAGATGGTGTTAGCTCTAGTGTTTGATTGACAGATGGTGTTCGCCCTAGTGTTTGATTGACAGATGGTGTTAGCTCTAGTGTTTGATTGACAGATGGTGTTCGCTCTAGTGTTTGATTGACAGATGTGTTTGATTGACAGATGGTGTTAGCTCTAGTGTTTGATTGACAGATGCTGTTTGCTCTAGTGTTTGATTGACAGATGGTGTTCGCCCTAGTGTTTGATTGACAGATGGTGTTAGCTCTAGTGTTTGATTGACAGATGGTGTTTGCTCTAGTGTTTGATTGACAGATGGTGTTCGCCCTAGTGTTTGATTGACAGATGTGTTTGATTGACATATGGTGTTAGCCCTAGTGTTTGATTGACAGATGTGTTTGATTGACAGATGGTGTTAGCTCTAGTGTTTGATTGACAGATGCTGTTTGCTCTAGTGTTTGATTGACAGATGGTGTTCGCCCTAGTGTTTGATTGACAGATGGTGTTCGCTCTAGTGTTTGATTGACAGATGGTGTTAGCTCTAGTGTTTGATTGACATATGGTGTTAGCTCTAGTGTTTGATTGACAGATGGTGTTCGCTCTAGTGTTTGATTGACAGATGGTGTTAGCTCTAGTGTTTGATTGACAGATGGTGTTAGCTCTAGTGTTTGATTGACAGATGGTGTTCGCTCTAGTGTTTGATTGACATATGGTGTTAGCTCTAGTGTTTGATTGACAGATGGTGTTCGCCCTAGTGTTTGATTGACAGATGGTGTTAGCTCTAGTGTTTGATTGACAGATGGTGTTAGCTCTAGTGTTTGATTGACAGATGGTGTTTGCTCTAGTGTTTGATTGACAGATGGTGTTCGCCCTAGTGTTTGATTGACAGATGGTGTTAGCTCTAGTGTTTGATTGACAGATGGTGTTAGCTCTAGTGTTTGATTGACAGATGGTGTTAGCTCTAGTGTTTGATTGACAGATGGTGTTAGCTCTAGTGTTTGATTGACAGATGGTGTTTGCTCTAGTGTTTGATTGACAGATGGTGTTCGCCCTAGTGTTTGATTGACAGATGGTGTTAGCTCTAGTGTTTGATTGACAGATGGTGTTAGCTCTAGTGTTTGATTGACAGATGGTGTTCGCTCTAGTGCTTGATTGACAGATGGTGTTAGCTCTAGTGTTTGATTGACAGATGGTGTTCGCCATAGTGTTTGATTGACAGATGGTGTTCGCCCTAGTGTTTGATTGACAGATGGTGTTCGCCCTAGTGTTTGATTGACAGATGGTGTTCGCCCTAGTGTTTGATTGATAGATGGTGTTCGCCCTAGTGTTTGATTGACAGATGGTGTTCGCCCTAGTGTTTGATTGACACATGGTGTTGTTTGTGATGTGTTTTCCCGGTCAGCTCCAGTCATTGGTGCCAGTTTGAGATCAGATCCGGATCCTCCAGTCCTCTATGAAGGAGAGAAGCTCGCTTTGCGCTGTCTCGTCAGGAAGGGGACGCATCTGTCCTTCACATGGTATCATGACAAACAGGAAGTGAACGCCTCCTCAGACCTCTACCGGCTCTCTGAAGACGCTCTCACGGTGGACTCGGCGAGTGAACGGCATGCTGGGACATACTCGTGCACAGCTCAAAACCAGATGGAGGTTGACCCGAGATATTCCAGCAGCAGAAATCTCTTTGTCATTGTAAAAAGTAACAAATTTGACAGCAATCAAGTCCTGTGCCTCATTTGTTTTGGTTCAATATCCTGTTAAAATGCCTCCTATTTCACATCCTGTGTGATTTTCAGAGCAAATCTCGACGCCCAAGCTGTCGTTCACGGTCTTCTCTAATGGCTCCAGCTTGATGGCCAACTTCAGCTGCGGTTCGGCTCGTGGATCTCCGCCCGTGACGTTCAGTCTGCTGGTGGATGGGCTGGAGATGGATGTGAAGCGTGTGGATTCGCTGGAGTTCTGGTCCGTTCGGCCCGTCTCTGTTGGTCTGGATATGGGAGCGGCTCAATGTAAAGTACAGGCAGACACACAGCAGCTGCTGTCTGATCCTGTGCGTGTACACGTGGGTGAGAAATTATTCACCGGTATTTAACATTATTTCTGAATGTAATATAATAATAATAATCTGTGTTTATTCTCTCAATTATGGAATTTTGACCCGGTGCGACTTATATTTGATTTCTGAAGGATCATGTGACACTGAAGACTGTGAACAAGTGTCTCATAGTAGCATTAGAACATCACTTTAACACACTCACATGTGTGTGATATGATCAAACACACACGCATGAGCGGAAGAAGCGGAAGAGCTCGCGGCAGAATAAAAGCTCCGCCTAATCAAGTCATCAAACTACGCCTTTGTTTTGAAAAAGCAAAGGCGAAAGGCGCTTCGGGTCAAAAATGACGTAGCTTCATCGGAATGGTCCGAAACTTGGTGACTTTATTGGTACTTGTATTATGAACCCCCACAAAAAATTGGGGACAGGATTTGAAAAGTTTAAGTGGTCGTGAAAAAAAGTAGTCACACTCAGGACCTTTGGGTCAAAAATGACCCCCATTGGAAATAAATGGGAAATAGGGAAAAATATCAGCCAGGATGCAGAAAAAAAGGACTCAACAATGAAGGAGTGAATCTCTAAAACATCAGTGCAAAACAGACAAAATAACTCACAAACACAAAAACACAATTAGCTTTTGAAATGGCACACGTTCATTTGTGTGTGCGTGTTTTTGTGTGTATAAGTGTGTGTGTGTGTGTGTGTGTGTGTGTGTGTGAGTTTTTTTGTCTGTTTTGCACTCTTGATGTTTTAGAGATATTCACTGTTGAGTCTTTTCTTCTGCATCCTGGCTGATTTGTAGATTGTATGCACAAGAAAACTCTGTATTTTCAAATTTTTTCCAATTTCCCATTCATTTCCTATGGGGTCATTTTTGACCCGAAGGTCCTGAGTGTGACTATTTATTTTTTTGGGTGTTCATATACCAAGTACCATTAAAGTAACCAAGTTTCGGACCATTCCAATGAAGCTACGATCTTTTTTTTTTTTTTTATAAAACGCAAGATCCACTATAGTGGTAAAAATGTGCTATTGCGTAATAAAAATGCTCAATGTGTCCACCGGATGGCACCGATCTCATTTAAAAAATTGCTTTCATGAGGCCTAGGCTTGCCACTGAAATACAGCTTTAATAAAAAAAATAAAAAAAATTATATACAATATATATATATATATATATACTTTTTTATTATATTTAATGGGAAAAAATGGGTCATAATTATTGCATAAATATTAATTATAAATCATAAAATTATCTCAAAACACCAAAAAAGAAAATAAAAAATATTATTGAACAAAAATATATTTCATTGATTTTACTCAAATCTTTTTTTATCTTAATCCCGCCCTCCGGGTCATTTTTGACCCGAAGGTCCTGAGTGTGACCCATAAATGAAGAACCCCCGAGGGTTAAAAGTGTTTCTTAACCTGTTTGTGTTAGTTCCAGTAGGTGGCGCTGTGCGTGTGGTGGTAACATACCTCTATGATGCCGACTCAGTGGTTGCAGCTGCTCGGCTCAAATGCGTCCCCAGCAGAGGAACGTTTCCCACGTTCTCCTGGTCTCTGAACCGTTCCTCCCTTCCACCAGAGGGCGGCGCTCATGTGCTGATGCATCACGGTCAGACATTAGTCCTCACAGACATCAGCTCCGGTCATTACGGCTGCCGCGCGAGGGACAGTTTCAACGACAGCTCGATCTGGGTGGAGAGCGAGCACATCCTCATACAGAAGACAGGTCTGCTTCACCTCCAGAGAATGAAAAAGTCTCCAATTCTTTTAAAAAAAAGTTTAATGGAATATTGCAGAGTTTATTCTAAATTATAGTGTTATTAATCTTGAGTCAGAATAACTTCATCTCTTCTCTGACGATGTGGGCGGGGCAAACCTGTCACTCACATGAGCTCCATCAATAGCAAACCACAACCATCCAATCAATTCCCCACAGACAAAATCAAGCCCCGCCCCTACATCTGTTCTTGTTTGGAAAGCGATTCACTCGATATACGGCACAATAGAGACATTTGCATTGCGTGAAGCGGCATCCTTGTCATTTCAGACTTATAACAAAAAACAGAACAATGTCTAAAAGCTGATATGTGACAAAGTGTACAGCAAATAAGCTAAACAACACAGAAATAAGTTTTTATAAGCCGTCGACCCAAAAAACGAGAGTTTAAGGAGACAAAAGTGGATAAAGGCAGTAAAAAATGACAATTCATCAGAAGAATGGGTCAATTTCTGAATGGGTCAATTCCTGACACTTAGTGTGTCTCAGTATGCCTATGTGTGCAGTAAACATTTTGTCACTCTTAAGTCAAATATCCAAATGTCAGGTTTATATATGATATTTCCTGCCGCTGATGACGTTCTCCTCTAGTGTGTGTACTTCTCAGTGTAATATAACGTGTCGCGCTCTGTCTCAATGGCCTGAATACACTTTTTTGTCCTTAAACGCTCGTTTTTTGGGTCAATAGTTTATAAAAACGTCTGTGTTTTTGGTTTTGTTTAGCTTGTTTGCTGTACACTTTGTCACATATCAGCTTTTAGACATTGTTCTGTTTTTTGTTATAAGTCCGAAATGACAAGGAGGCGCTTCACGCAATGCTAAGACAATGGAGAGCGTTGGATTGTTTCCCCCCCCGGTGGGCGTGGTCTTCAGATTATGGGGCGTGGTCTTCAGATTATGACGCGTGTCGCTTTGTCTCTATTGGGAAGAAAAGACTGGTTGCAAAAAAGAAATGGAAGTTCCTCTAGCCTTTTCTTCCCTATTGTGCCGTATATCGAGTGAAACGCTTCGCAAACAAGAACAGATGTAGGGGCGGGGCTTGAGTGTGTCTGTGGGGAATTGATTGGATGGTTGTGGTTTGCTATTGGTGGATCTCATGTGAGTGTTATTCTGATTCAAGATTACCAGGAATATGAATATCGAACAATGACGTACAAGGTTAAATAATGTATAATAATATGAAATAAGAATTGTCCTCTTTTATTTCATGGTGATTAACATACTTTGTATGTTCTTGCACAGATCTGTCAGCGACGCCCATGGAGGTCATTGCGTTAGTTTTCTGTGGTTTTCTGTCGGTGGTGATCGTGGGAAGCTCATTTTTTATGTTCTGGAGCACCGAGCGCAGAAACGACTCCGGAAAACATTCCAGCAACCGTAAGTTCTGTCCACTCACTTCATCATGTGTTTCTGACAGATTTTCATGCGGTTCTTTCTTCTTTTCTCAGAGGATGAGAGCCAGTCTGAGGCGATACCGTGAGTCTCTCTAAAGCTTCATTTGGATGTGATGGATGTGTTTTGCTGTAAGGAACGGATCTAACCTCTCTTCTGTTCTTCTCAGCAGAATGAACGTTACAGCTGATGTTTCCTTTGAGCCTCAAACTGTGGAAATGAAAACAGACATTGTGGAGATTGAGGCCTAGACCAGACCAGACCTCGTTTAGTAATCCTGAAGACCTTGATAAGCTGGTTCATGTGTTTTTAATTATGGTTGAAGCTAAATATTTTGTTGTAAATGTGTCGTATCATTAAAAATGTAAGGCTTTTATGTACCAAATAAATGTTTAATTCACCAAATGTTGCTATTTAACTTGCTTTAACAATAAATAAATAAACGCAGGGCCAAAACGTATTAACGTCACGTCAATCTAACACTGTAAAAAAATCGAAGTTCTAAATAAAGCAAAGATAATTTTTTCTGTGAAGGACTTTTAATAACAAGGGCTTGGTTTTGACACAGGGCCTATAATTTGAGATTCAATTCGATTCACAAGCTCTTGATTTGATTTGAATATCACTTCAATTTTTCTCAAGGACAAATCTTAACTAAAACTGTACACTATACAGGGAAACTTGTCAGTTAGATACAGATTATTAGAGATTATAATAACACTAACGTTGCATACAAAATGGCACATATGGCAGTTTTTAAATATAATAATATAATTGTGTTTTTGAAATATACACATTTAACATGACATGTTTTCATGAAAGATTGTAGATTAATGAGACATCGATAACAAGTAAAAATAGAGTTATTTTTCTATCTATCGAGTTGATGGTCACTGAATGTCTTTTCTGAGGTAAATGATCAGTTTTAAACCCTGATTGATCGATTACATGAGACATGATTAATTTCAGTAAGTTGTTTCTACATACCTTCGACGTTCATTCATGTTTATTCCGTGCTATTATTAGTACTAGTAATAACGAGATAGACGGTCGTCGGTTGGTTCACGTCACATTTGAACTGAGGCAAAGGGAAACCGCGCCAAAACGTCAAGAGCGCCAAATGTAATATTGTTTGAATTATAGAGTATATAAAAGCTCAGACTTTGTTTCAAAATTAACAGATCGTAAAGTGAATTGTGATTATTATGTGGGAGGAGCGCTATTGATGTTTTTATGATCTGATTTAACCTTAATTTACAACTTTACACCAGTAGGTTGCGCTGTTGCCAAACTCTAATTACTCGAGATCACATAACTTCCATAAGTGTTGCCAAAACTGTGTGTGTGTGTGTGTGTGTGTGTGTGTGTGTGTGTGTGTGTGTGTGTGTGTGTGTGTGTGTGTGTGTGTGTGTGTGTGTGTGTGTGTGTGTGTGTGTGATTGTAAAGATAACATCTTCTGACACTAGAGTCATGATGAACGCTTAATAATTTTCCTGTCCTGAAAATGTTCACGACAGTCATTTTTCTGAACTTACTTCACTACACCAAAGCCTTTGTAAACCATTATGACTAAAGTCAAAATGACTGATGGATCACGGACCATACATGAGGACTCTAAAGAGGCAGTGCTCCATGGCTTTAGGCCGTATTATTGCAAAAACAATGGGACTACAAACCTTCAGTCTTTGGCATCACAGATCAAGTGCATTAGTGTAGCATGAAGGTGCAAACTGCAGTTTATTTATGCTAGATGTTCATGTTCTTGTGTTGTGTGCTCTGGCATCGGCCCTATCTGTCCTCAACACACGCAGGGTTTAGGGTGGATCCCATCAGCTCTGTTGTGACACACGTCCTTCACCGTTTGTATGTTAACGGGCTTTCATATGCTGCATTAATATAAAGATCATTCTCTGGTGTTGAGATCCGGATATTGTGCTCCTCGTCTTCATCGAGGATGGAGTCGATGCCTGTTTCACTGATTCTCATAGGTGGAGGAAACTTGTGCATCTGATGGATGTTTTCATGTGGTGTCTGTTGAGGTCTCTATACTTATGTGTATATTTCTCCAACAGGTATTTCTGTTTTGTTTCCAAGGACAGGTACGTGGCTTTCTTTCCTGCCATGTATGGGGTTTTATAGATAGCTATTGTTAAATAATGTGTGTGTGAGTCTGCTTGTGTGAGCGTGTCAAGTCAAGTCACCTTTATTTATATAGTGCTTTGTACAATGCAGATTGTTTCAAAGCAGCTTTACAATGATAACAGGAAAATAATGCAACAAAATTGTACAGCCACTCTGGAGTCATCAGCCAACTCAGATCAATTCTCATACAATGGTGTCATTGCAGGCAGATCAGATATATATCAGTAATCTGTATTGTCCCCAACTAAAGCCAAAGGCGACAGAGTGGCGAAGACTTTATCTGCAGCCAGAATTAACTCTGATAGAAAATCAGCAAATTCTTTGGTAAAGTCTATATTGTGCCCTGGCCGCACAAATGTCAAACAGGATTTATCATTTACACTAGATGGTGTTACATAAAGCACCAACACTTCTAATTAATTATATTTGAAACTAGACTTCTGAGAAATACTGAAGATATTATTATAAATTACAGCAACCCCTCCCCCTTTACCTTTCAGACGCGGCTCATGTTTATAACAGTAATCTTGGGGGGTGGACTCATTTAAAGTAATGTAGTCGTCAGGTTATAGCCAGGTTTCTGTCAAACACAGCACATCTAGATTATTATCTGTAATCATATCATTAACAATAAGTGTCTTTGAGGAAAGGGATTTAATATTCAGCAACTCGAGCTTTATCATTTGTTCATCTGTATTGTATCGTTTTTATTATTTGTTGAACATAAATTACATTTTTACTGTTAAATGGGTTCAAAAGTTTTAATTCGGGGAACAGACACCTTGCGCAGATTTGGGACCGAGTCAGCGCAGTAGCGATCTCGCGACCGGAATCTGTGCGGTAGAGAGCAGGAAGTAGAGGCGCGATTATCAAAAGCCCGCCCACACTCTCGCAGATGCAGAACAATTCATTATGTTGGTTATCTGTTGTCCATTTTCTGTTTGACCGCCTAATTCTTAAACAAATCAGCCGTTTGAACGAATCGACTCAATGATTCACTCATTAATACCTGCCGCCCCCTACTGGCAGTTTAGTTTCATGTTAAAACATTCTTTCCAACATTTCTTATTTGTATTCAAAAAAATATTTAAAACAATCACATAACATCATTTAATTAAGTTGTAATTTTCCAGCGTAAATTATTTAATTTGGCTGGTAACAGCTCTATATTGTCTTATTCTAATTGAATGTATTGATAAAATTTAAGAATATAAAAGGAAAGCTGAAGCATATCCTATATTTAATAAGATTAGGGGAAAAATGCCCTTTATAAAAAGGTAAAAATATCATAAATATGCAGATTTAAATAGCTGTTCACTGAACACTATAGTGAGATTGCTTCAGAATAATGATATTTAACTCTGCAGATCACCCGATAGCCAGAATTGTAAGTCAGAATGTAAACTGGGCCAAAGATGGTAAGCACAATTACGTTAACCCAAAACTGACTTAGTTAAAATGCCACAGCCCATAATGTTTATTTTATTTTATTTGTTATTATTATTAGAATATAGACATTAAGAGAATAAATTGTTATGCAAGTACTTTTACTTTTAATACTTAAAGTACATTTAAAATCAGGTACTTTTTACTTAAGTAGGGTTGTCATTGTGGTACTTCTACTTTTACTAAAGTATATATATCTCTGGGTATTTGTACTTTTACTTAAGGACTGAGATTCAGTACTTCCTCCACCACTGGCCACAGGTGTCCTGACTGGAAAGCTATCCGTTCCTTTAGCGATACACGTGAAAAGCACCCGGGACATTATAGGGATCTGTTGTGTTTAATCTATTAAGTTTTGCTATGTGAAAGTCTATGTCTTTTGAATTAAAGTGCGCAGTGAACTCTGTTGCCTTGAAACTCATGATGGCGCCGGCTGGTCCTGCATGCCAAAATGGCGTCGTAAACAGAATGGGTCACATGACCTCCGGAGCTCTATAACTAGGGCACTTTCAAAAGGATTCTCATTGGGTGCATTACTGAGTGGGAGGAGCCTGTTTGATGTTCTAACGGAACGGAAGAGCGGTTTTTAGATCCGCGACTATGCCGTCTCACAGTCACCCAGTTGCCCGGCTGCACGGGCTCTAACAATGTACAGAATTCTTACTGTCCTCAATCAATTTTGGATGCGTGTCTTGAGTTCTGAAATCTTCTCCGTCAGCCTGACTATCTCCCTGCATTTATCACATGTGTAATCCTCACCGCTAACAGAGAAGGCTATGCTAAACATGTGACAGATAACCAGTGTTAATTTCGTTGACGAATAATTCTCGTCAACGACCTTTTTTCACTGACGAAAACGAGACGATAACTAAATAAAAACTAGTGTTGGATGACGAAAACTATGACGAAAACTTACTGTCATTTTCGTCAACAAATAAAAGCGAGAGGAGAATGTTAGTGAGGGTGGATCAGGGCAGAGATGGGGTCAGAACTGATGTCCTGTGTCTCAGATGAGCACATTTGATCTGAACTGATCTAACCTCTGGAAAACACACGATCTACAGGCTCACACACCCCCAATCCAGCTCCAGAGCGGCTCAATCAATCAATAACACACACACACACACACCCCCAATCCAGCTCCAGAGCGGCTCAATCAATCAATAACACACATTTATGCCAGACCAGTGTTTATGAACTAATGCTGATGAATAATGACAATGTTTGCTTTACGATGTTTATATAGTAATATGTTTTAGACGGTTGTAATAATGCATATTTGATCTCCCTCATCTGAACTTGAATGAGCTCCTGCAACTGCAATAGAGGCGCAGACATTTCAAAATAAGAGTCAATGTGTGTTTCGAGCTTGTTTATAATTAAAAGTCACGCATTATATATTCGTTTTTGCTTACACAATAAACTGAATTTAATTTAATTCCCATTTAATTCATAGTCAGGAGGAAAGACCAGTATTAGACACATATTCAATAAAGTATCAGGGTTATAATAGTTCACTAAAACCATTTTAAAAAATCTTCATTTCTTGAAATTAAATAAATGTTAACTGAAATTAAAAAATAAATAAACTTATTTGAAGCTTTAGCTTAACCTGATATGGCCTACTGACTAAAACAGAAATACAAAGTTATAAAAACTATTTAGATGTTTTTAAAAAACAAACAAAAAGTGAATTGAGCTCTTTCGTGTATTTTTAATGTCAAAAACAAAATGATGTCAAAATGTCAGTTCAAGTGACAGTCGGTTATGTGACGCTTAAATGCTTAATGTATTACAATTGAACTAAACTCATTAGATTTTAGGAGACTAAAACTAAAAACAATTCAGGTGACTAAAATATGACTTTGACTTTCAAAAGACTATGACTAAAACTAAATCAAAATATGCTGTCAAAATTAACACTGCAGATAACAGGAGAAGACATGACTCACCGTGTTTGTTGCTTGATCTAGCTCACCACAGTTGTTTGATGACTCGTAGAAGATGCAAGCATACACAAGAAAATGTGTGTGTGTGTGTGTGTGTGTGTGTGTGTGTGTGTGTGTGTGTGTGTGTGTGTGTGTGTGAGTGTGTGTGTGTGTGTGTGTGTGTGTGTGTGAGTGTGAGTGTGAGTGTGTGTGTGTGTGTGTGTGTGTGTGTGTGTGTGTGTGTGTGTGTGTGTGTGTGTGTGTGTGTGTGTGTGTGTGTGTGTGTGTGTGTGTGTGTGTGAGTGTGAGTGTGAGTGTGTGTGTGTGTGTGTGTGTGTGTGTGTGTGTGTGTGTGTGTGATGGGTAGGTTTAGGGGCAGTGTGTGTGTGTGTGTGTGTGTGTGTGTGTGTGTGTGTGTGTGTTAGGTTTAGGGGCAGTGCAGGGGGTTAGAATATACAGTATGTACGGTATAAAAACCATTACGCCTATGGAAAGTCCCCATAAAACATGAAAACACAACATGTGTGTTTGAGTGTGTGTGAGAGTGTCTCTGTAGACAGAAACACAGAGGAAGAGCATCATTTTTGCGGTGTGTGTCTGTGTTCTGGACTCATTTACTCTGTTCCAGGAGCTCTGGATGGGTACAGGCTTGATGAACCGGATCTGTCCGGTCCGACCGTTGCGTTAGACGGTTCGGTTGTGGATTTCTCCTGTGAGATTCCTGGGAATTCGACATCACTGCCAGTCCTATACGATCTCTATGTAGAGTCAAACCCGGAGAAAATCATTGGATCGTACACCTCGTGGGATGGTGAAATAGCCGTTTTTCCTCTGGTTATCTCCACAAAACATGACGGTCGACTCCTCTGCAATGCCAGCGGATTCAACACCACGGACATCGAGAGCTCGCTCAGTCGCGGCCTGGACCTCAAAGTCATCGGTGAGCCATTAACCCTTTAAAGCCACTGTATGATATTTGATACACACCTCTAAATGATCGACATGATCTGATGCAGTTCCAGTGCAGGAAGTGAGAATCACTTCACATCCCTCCAGTGATGACGTGTGGGTGGGACAAACTCTGACCCTCCAGTGCATAACGAGTAAAGGAACGTACGTCTCCTATGACTGGCTTCAGGACGGAAGGCCGGTCGAAGCGCAGCACGACAACACACTGATCATACACGGGCTCTCTGTGCAAAACACAGGCCATTACATGTGTGTGGCATCAAACCATTTCAATGACACGACCTTCAACGCCAGTGATGATACCTCTGTGCAGGTCAAAGGTACGATCAGGTCACAAGAACCACAGATATCCATAAGGCTAGATGTCTTACGGCGGTGTCTCTAACGTCATCACCGGCGGCCATCTTGTCACAGGCAGGGCTCTGTGGCTCCTGATGATCTGCACGAACATAAATACTCTTATCTCACTGAAATCTGGACGGATTTACAAATGGTTTGGTTTCTTACAAACGTTATTAACGTGGCTATAATTATGCCAAATTATGAATAA
>NC_137112.1:1750482-1762982 GCF_949357685.1 Gobio gobio | reverse complement strand
AAGTATCGGCATTGATATCGTTGATACTGGCCTTGAAAGTATCGGTATCGGTATCAATATCATTGATACTGGCCTTGAAAGTATCGGTATCGTTGATACTGGCCTTGAAAGTATCGGTATCAATATCGTTGATACTGGCCTTGAAAGTATCGGTATCGGTATCAATATTGTTGATACTGGCCTTGAAAGTATCGGTATTGGTATCAATATCGTTGATACTGGCCTTGAAAGTATCGGTATCGGTATCAATATCGTTGATACTGGCCTTGAAAGTATCGGTATCGGTATCGATATCGTTGAAAGTATCGGTATCGGCCTTGAAAGTATCAGTATCGGTATCGGTATCAATATCGTTGATACTGGCCTTGAAAGTATCGGTATCGGTATCGTTGATACTGGCCTTGAATGTATCGGTATCGGTACCAATATCGTTGATACTGGCCTTGAATGTATCGGTATCGGTATCAATATCGTTGATACTGGCCTTGAAAGTATCGGTATCGGTATCGTTGATACTGGCCTTGAATGTATCGGTATCGGTACCAATATCATTGATACTGGCCTTGAATGTATCGGTAACGGTATCGAAAACAAAATAAGTGGTATCGCCCATCCCTATCACTCAACCCTTTTCAATGAACTGTTGCTCAGAGATCATGTAAAAACCCATTCCTCTCCTGCTCAGAGTCTGTAGGGGGCGCTGTGACGCTGACGCCTGTCACTCACACAGAACGGTACTTCCAGGTGGACCTTGTGGTTCTGCGCTGTCAGGTGGAGCGGGGAACGTTCCCTCAGTACCGCTGGTTCCTCAACAGCAACCGGCTGGAGGGCCGTGGAGCTTTCTATGTGGTGTCCTCGTCAGATGACTCGGTTCTGACTCTGTCTGTGGGCCGGGACAGCGCTGGGCTTTACCACTGCGAAGCTTTCGACAGGTTTGACAACAGCATCCGCATCCGCAGCCCCAACATGCTGATCAATAAAGAGGGTATGGAGTATGAAATATATTTACTTCATCATGATGTCATGAATTAATTAATTTTTTGTAATGTCAAATCGATTAATCGCAATTAATCGCATCTAACATAAAAGTTTGTGTTTAAATCAAATCAAATCAAATCACTTTATTGTCACACAGCCATGTACACAAGTGCAACAGCAGGTGAAATTCTTGGTGCAGTTCCGAGCAACATAGTAGTCACGACATGACATGTACAACATTTAGAGCAGCATCAGATTACACTGATGCGCCCACAATTACTCACAGCACAGTAAACTCTACAATAAACAATAAATAATTTACACAATGTGAGTGTGGTTCTCACAGCAAGAACATAATATATATATAATGTATGAATAAATATAATAATATATAAACTAGGGCTGTCAAAAGATTAATCGCGATTAATCGCATCCAAAATAAAAGTTTGTGTTTACTGTTAATTATTATTTATATATAAATACACACACAAGCATGTATATATTTAAGAAATATTTGCATGTATATACTGTATATACATTTATATAATCTATAATATATATATATATATATATATAAATGTTTTACATATAAAAATAATATTTTTTTCTTAAATATATACATGCTTGTGTGTGTATTTATATATAAATAATAATTAACAGAGTACACACACATATATTATGTAAACACAAACTTTTATTTTGGATGCGATTAATCGCAATTCATCTTTTGACAGCCCTAATATAAACATAAACTTTTACATTACACAAATTACTTTTATTTATGTTAGATGCGATTAATCGTGATTAATTGATTTGACAGTGCAATTTTTTACAAATATATTTAGCATATTTATAATTTTCCTTTATGATACTGTATACTCATTTAAAATAATTTTTAAAGGGATAGTTCACCCAAAAATGAAAATTAGCCCCTGATTTCCTCTCCCTCAAGTCATCCGAGGTGTGTGTGACATTCTTCTGTCAGACGAATATAATCTGAGTTATATTACAAAAGTCCAGGCTAATCCAAGCTTTATAACAGCAGTAATAGTTGCTCTGTTTTTGAAGTCCATAAAAAGTGCATCTGTGCGTCATATAACTGCTCCAGCGGCTCTGGGGTGTTAATAAAGGCCTTCTGAAGCGAATCAACGCGTTTGTGTAAGAAAAATATCCATATTTAAAACTTTATCAAGTAAACTTTCGACCGACCGCCTTCTGTGTTCAGTTTCTGGAAGTGTGTAAAGTTCTCCTGCGGATGGAAAGACTAACGCTCAGCTCCGCTCGTCATGACGTCACACACACATCTGGAGTTTCACTTTCAGCATTCAACACTTTTACACAGAAGGCGGAGGCCGAAAGTTTACTTGATAACGTTTTAAATATGGATATTTTTCTTCCACAAACGCATCGATTCGCTTCAGAAGGCCTTTATTAACACCCCAGAGCCGCTGGAGCAGTTATATGACCCACAGATGCACTTTTTATGGACTTCAAAAACAGAGCAACAATAAATCTAATTCTAAAGCTTGGATTATCAGCGACTTTTGTAATATAACTCAGATTTTATTCGTCTGACAGAAGAATGTCATACACACCTCGGATGACTTGAGGGAGAGGAAATCATGGGCTAATTTTCATTTTTGGGTGAACTATCCCTTTAATTTAATTCATTTTAAATTATAAAAAATTTTTTCAAATATTTCTAAAGAAAAATACAATTACTATGAAAATCCTATAACGGAATATTCTCTCAAGGTTATGAACAAACGTTCTTCCAGTAGCGTTAATAGAACGTTTATTCAACGTTATCTGGTCTTTAATAATGTTCTCAAAACGTTAGCACAACAACATTATTTATACATCATTCATGGAATGCATCACAATGAAACGTGTCCTTAGGACCAGAAAAGCGTCTGTAAAGCGTTTGCTCAGAGAAGACTGAAGGGAAGTGTGTTGTGTGTCAGTTGTGAACGCAGTGTCTGCTGCGCTGCTGCTGGTGGTGTTGAGCTGCTTCGCTCTGCTGAACGGCGCACTGATGGCCTGCTGTGTTTATGGAGTCGTGCTGCGTGAGTTTATCTGCTTTAAATATAATAAAGGATTCACTGGTTATTATGTGTTATGAACTAATCACTTATTCATTATAATAATTTGTCTTCTCAGGAAGAAGATATTCAAGAAAACACTTGTGAGTTTTTTTTTTAAAAGGGTCATAACACACACACACGCACACGCACACACACGCGCGCACTCACATGCACACACACGCGCACGTACACACGCACTCACACACGCGCGCATGCACACACGCACTCACACACACACGCACACATGCACACACACACACGCGCACACACACTCACTCACACACGCGCACACACACGCACTCACACGCGCGCGCACGCGCATGCATACATGCACGCACACACTCAAACACGCACACACACACTCACACGAGCACACACACGCACTCACACGCGCAAACACACACACATACTCACTCACACACACACATGCGCACACACTCACAAACACGCACGCACGTACTCACACGCGCACACACTCACACGTGCACAAACTCACACACACACGCGCACACACACACACATGCGCGCACACACATGCACACACACACTTGCAGAACTCCGGAAACACAAACTGCATCCACTGTTCCCTTAACGCTGGTTATTTGTGAAGCTGAACAAGGTGATCTTTCCCTCACACACACACACATACACACACACACACACACACACAGACTCACACACACACACTTCTTTAGTGACATTGTTGATCTCGTGTCTAAAAACACAACACCAGCGCCGCCGACGGCTCCTGTAACCCGAACGAAGCTCAGTGATGTGTGTGTGTGTGTGTGTGAGAGAGTGTGTGTGTGTGTGTGTGCGTGTGTGTGTGCGTATGTGTGTGTGTGCGTGCGTGTGTGTGTGAGTGTGTGTGCGTATGTATGTGTGTGCGTGCGTGCGTGTGTGTGTGAGTGTGTGTGTGTGTGTGTGTGTGTGTGTGTGTGTGTGTGTGTGTGTGTGTGTGTGTGTGTGTGTGTGTGTGTGTGTGTGTGTGTGTGTGTGTGTGTGTGTGTGCGTGTGTGTGCTCATTCGGGAGAAGTGCCCATATAAGGAGTTCCGCCCTTTATGATGTCACACAGGGCCGTACTCTAAAAACACTTTCTGAAGCGTGTGTGACTCCTGAAGGAGTGTGTGTGGCACAGAAATACTCCGTCACACGTTCAACCCTTTTAAATTTTACAACTTCATAACTCTAACATAACGTCAAACTGAACTAATGTTCTACTTTTTTTATTCAAGACTCACTGAACAACACAGAACAATGGGAATCTCTGTTAACCCGGAAGATGAAGAGGAAGATTATCTAGTGAGGATGGATGCATTTACTTCATCATTTATAATCGCAATGCATTCTGGGTTTGCAATATGAAGGACACATACAGTATTTGACCTAAAAGAGCATAATTTGCATAGGAAGCTCATGTGTTTAGTGTGTGTGTGTGTGTGTGTGTGTGTGTGTGTGTGTGTGTGTGTGTGTGTGTGTGTGTGTGTGTGTGTGTGTGTGTGTGTGTGTGTGTGTGTGTGTGTGTGTGTGTGTGTGTGTGTGTGTGTGTGTGTGTGTGTGTGTGTGTGTGTGTGTGTGTTCTTATATTTGATGAGATGTTGGAGGGTTATGAGGAAGACGCCATCGCTGACAGAATGTGGGATTCTGCTCAGGTATTCCTTATTATTTAAAAATAATAATAATAATTTTGTGTGAACACTGTCAGCTGAGATTGGGCTTGTTTTGTTCAGGATGAAGACGAATCTGTGGATGAAACTCTCCTGTATGAAGACGCCGTCGCAAAATAACAACACACAGTTTCATTTCTGGGAGTTTAATCCGTTAAGTCAGGCTGTTTGGATTCCCACAGACATAAGCATATCTTCACTCATTCGTCACGTATTATTCTGCTCAGACAAAGCTTTATTCAGACCGAGACAATAGACAAGCACTCATGGGTTGACATGGCCGACCAATCAGAAGCGAGGACCAGCCAACAATGTGTCTACTGTCAGATTCAAACGAGGCCGTGTGGTGTTGTGGATGGAAGATCGCAGATAAATAATGTTTATGTTTTGATGAACCCGACAATGTTCATTTTAATGATGATTTGCATGTACTGGATCACTTTCATGTGTGTGTGTTTGTGTGTTTGTGAAGAGCAGAGAACAACATCATTGTGTGTTGATATCATAATCAACTTTTAATCATTAAACTAACGTAATTTTATCTGTGATGATTTGTGGTAACTTTAACCTTATTGGATTTTCACTCTGTGCAACAGCGCCGGGAAGTCTGAATCAGTTTGGCGAGTCGGTTCTTTTGAACAGTTCGTGTTAATGAACCGCTCACTGTGTATGGCAAGCCGGCTTAACATTTAATCTTTAAAACGTACTAGTATATATTTTCATGCTACTAGTACTTATTCAATAGACACTACTACTTATTCAATACTAGTACTTATTCATTAGATACTGGTACTTATTTATTATACACTAGTATATTTTTTAATTGTAATTAGTAACATATCTTACTAGTTGCAGCTGCTTTTTTACTCTATTATGTTATATTATGGTGTTATGTTATGACTATTCAGAATGGCCACAGTAGGGTTAAATTAAAAATCTTACTAGTAACATTTGGAATAAATACTAATGAATAACTACTAGTATCTAATATATGAGTAATAGTATCTATTGAATGAGTACTAGTATCTAATATATGAGTACTAGTATCTAATATATGAGTACTAGTATCTAATATATGAGTAATAATATCTATTGAATGAGTACTAGTATCTATTGAATAAGTGCTAGTATCTATTGCATGATCACTAGTATCTAATGAATAATTACTAGTATCTAATAAATAAGTACTAGTATCTAATATATGAGTACTAGTATCTATTGAATGAGTACTAGTATCTATTGAATGAGTACTCATATCTATTGACTGAGTACTAGTATCTAATATATGAGTAATAGTATCTATTGAATGAGTACTAGTATCTAATATATGAGTAATAGTATCTATTGAATGAGTACTAGTATCTATTGAATGATTACTAGTATATATTGAATGAGTACTAGTATCTATTGAATAAGTGCTAGTATCTATTGCATGATCACTAGTATCTAATGAATAATTACTAGTATCTAATAAATAAGTACTAGTATCTAATATATGAGTACTAGTATCTATTGAATGAGTAATAGTATCTATTGAATGAGTACTCGTATCTATTGAATGAGTACTAGTATATATTGAATGAGTACTAGTATCTAATATATGAGTAATAGTATCTATTGAATGAGTACTAGTATCTAATATATGAGTACTAGTATCTATTGAATGAGTACTAGTATCTAATATATGAGTACTAGTATCTATTGAATGTGTACTAGTATCTATTGAATGAGTACTCGTATCTATTGACTGAGTACTAGTATCTAATATATGAGTACTAGTATATATTGAATGAGCACTAGTATCTATTGAATGAGTACTAGTATCTATTGAATGAGTACTCGTATCTATTGACTGAGTACTAGTATCTAATATATGAATACTAGTATCTATTGAATGAGTACTAGTATCTATTGAATGAGTACTAGTATCTATTGAATGAGTACTAGTATCTATTGACTGAGTACTAGTATCTAATATATGAGTACTAGTATCTATTGAATGAGTACTAGTATCTATTGAATGAGTACTCGTATCTATTGACTGAGTACTAGTATCTAATATATGAGTACTAGTATCTAATATATGAGTACTAGTATCTAATGAATGAGTACTCGTATCTATTGACTGAGTACTAGTATCTAATATATGAGTACTAGTATCTATTGAATGAGTACTAGTATCTATTGAATGAGTACTCTTATCTATTGACTGAGTACTAGTATCTAATATATGAGTACTAGTATCTATTGAATGAGTACTAGTATCTATTGAATGAGTACTCATATCTATTGACTGAGTACTAGTATCTAATATATGAGTACTAGTATCTATTGAATGAGTACTAGTATCTAATATATGAGTAATAGTATCTATTGAATGAGTACTAGTATCTATTGAATGATTACTAGTATATATTGAATGAGTACTAGTATCTATTGAATAAGTGCTAGTATCTATTGCATGATCACTAGTATCTAATGAATAATTACTAGTATCTAATAAATAAGTACTAGTATCTAATATATGAGTACTAGTATCTATTGAATGAGTAATAGTATCTATTGAATGAGTACTCGTATCTATTGAATGAGTACTAGTATATATTGAATGAGTACTAGTATCTAATATATGAGTAATAGTATCTATTGAATGAGTACTAGTATCTAATATATGAGTACTAGTATCTACTGAATGAGTACTAGTATCTAATATATGAGTACTAGTATCTATTGAATGAGTACTAGTATCTAATATATGAGTACTAGTATCTCTTGAATGAGTACTCGTATCAATTGACTGAGTACTAGTATCTAATATATGAGTACTAGTATCTATTGAATGTGTACTAGTATCTATTGAATGAGTACTCGTATCTATTGACTGAGTACTAGTGTCTAATATATGAGTACTAGTATATATTGAATGAGCACTAGTATCTATTGAATGAGTACTAGTATCTATTGAATGAGTACTCGTATCTATTGACTGAGTACTAGTATCTAATATATGAGTACTAGTATCTATTGAATGAGTACTAGTATCTATTGAATGAGTACTAGTATCTATTGACTGAGTACTAGTATCTAATATATGAGTACTAGTATCTATTGAATGAGTACTAGTATCTATTGAATGAGTACTCTTATCTATTGACTGAGTACTAGTATCTAATATATGAGTACTAGTATCTAATATATGAGTACTAGTATCTAATGAATGAGTACTTGTATCTATTGACTGAGTACTAGTATCTAATATATGAGTACTAGTATCTATTGAATGAGTACTAGTATCTATTGAATGAGTACTCTTATCTATTGACTGAGTACTAGTATCTAATATATGAGTACTAGTATCTAATGAATGAGTACTAGTATCTAATATATGAGTACTAGTATCTATTGAATGAGTACTAGTATCTAATATATGAATAATAGTATCTAATGAATGAGTACTAGTATCTAATATATGAGTAATAGTATCTATTGAATGAGTACTAGTATCTAATATATGAGTAATAGTATCTATTGAATGAGTACTAGTATCTAATATATGAGTAATATTATCTATTGAATGAGTACTAGTATCTAATATATGAGTAATAGTATCTATTGAATGAGTACTAGTATCTAATATATGAATAATAGTATCTATTGAATGAGTACTAGTATCTAATATATGAGTAATAGTATCTATTGAATGAGTACTAGTATCTAATATATGAGTAATAGTATCTATTGAATGAGTACTAGTATCTAATATATGAGTAATAGTATATATTGAATGAGCACTAGTATCTAATATATGAGTAATAGTATATATTGAATGAGCACTAGTATCTAATAAATATGTACCAATCACAATTGGAATACATACTAGTCAGAACTGAATAGTTGATATTTGAATGACAGATCCCCATAGAAGTCAAGGGCAAAAATTTAAAATGTGTAACTAGTCACTATCGAAATACGTACTAGTATCTAATGACAGAGTAGCAGTATCTAAAAAATAAGAACTTTTTATAGAACCCTTTTAAAAGGCACTAGTACCTAGAGAATAAGCACTAGTATGCTATCTATTGAATAAGTACTTAGCATGAAAATAAATACCAGTACGTTTTAAGGATTAAATGTGAACCGGCTTGCCATACACTGCGTTCATCAAAAAGAGCCGGTTCAAACGAACGATTCATTCGCGAAACTGACACCAGTCTCTGAGGAAGCAGCTGCACCGGTGGTGTGTGTCCGAGCTGTGTTTTCAGCTGTCGCGTGTGTTTGTGTGTGTGTGTGTGTGTGTGTGTTTGTGTGAGTGAGAGAGAGAGAGAGAGAGTGTGTTTGTTTCACCGATGGAGTCGAGCAGTGTGGCGTACGGAGCCTCTCTCGCCGGAGCGGGATTCGATCTCATCAAATTCATCAAACAGCCTCAAACTATCATTCGGATCCTCAGCTGGGTGAGTGACATGTGTCACGTTCAACTCACCGTGATCAATACTCGAGCAGGATCAGGCGGTAGAAACCAGTCTTTTCACTGCTTTAATCATGTTTCACTTTATAATATTTTTATTTCAAGTTTTAAAAGTATAAAAGTAGGACAGTGTCCCAGTATCACTTCAGTTAGTGCCTTTTGAAGTCGTTTTACAATTGATACATTTTGCAACTGAATTGAATCGTTTGGAAACATTCTATTGTATCATTCTCTGAATGTTCTCTGAATGTTCTCTGAATGTTTTCTGAACGTTATAAAACAAGTAACATTTCATAAATGTCCAACCAAAACATTTCAGAAAAAAAAACATTCCATGGACATTATTAATGTTACTGGAGGAACGTTTGTGTGTAACATTGCGAGAACCTTGAGAGAACGTTCTCTGATTTGGCTGGGGAAGATCTGCTTCCGTCTGACTGTTTCAGTTTCCATTGAACTTTAGAAACGTCCTCAACTGTTAAAAGGTTAAACCACCCTAAAATGCAAATTATCGCGTGATTCATGGGCCATCCTCGATGGATATGACTTTCTCCTTTCAGCCGAACACAGTTCGATATTTAAAGATATCCTGACTCTTCCAGCCGTTATAATGGTAACTGAGATATTGAAGGCCAGAAAAGTGCGTCCCTCCATCATAAAAATACTCATTATAGTTTATAAAGTTCTACATCTGGATTTTTTTGTTGGCTTTATTAACCCCTGGAGCCGTTTGGATCACTTTTATGATGGGGGGGCACTTTTTTGGGCTTTGAAATCCCCCCCCCCCCTGTGTTTGTCTGAGAGAAGAATGTCACACACACCTAGGATGGCTTGAGGGCGAGTAAATCATGCGATCATTTAGATTTTTGGGTGATTTAACCCTTTCAGTGCCGCCCACTAGTGAAGGGGCTTTCCACAGACGCTGATCTCGTCCTGCATCAGATGACCTTGTGTTTGTGTTTGATTGAGTCGGACTCTCTCCAGTCACATGAGCACTCGGGCCAGGGGTTGGTTAGTTGTGTACTATCACATGATACACACCATCAGAAGGACAGAATGTCCCCCGTCCTCCGTCATGTAAACACAGCAGATGGCAGGTAACTCGAGAACCGGCTGACGTTTGAGTTGCTCTGCAGGGATTAGAAAGTTTGGTTTGTGTCGCACCGGTGGCTTGACCTCCTGCGTGACACATTTGCATCTCTCTCTCTCTCTCTCTCTCTCTCTCTCGCTCTCTCTCGCTCTCTCTCTCGCTCTCTCTGTCTCTCTCTCTCTCTCTCCTCTTCAGGCGATAACAGACAGGTCTGACTCGTTTGCTTTACCAATCCAAGCTTTCAGTTCAGCCGGTGTGTTGGGCAATGGGTTAATCCCGGTTTCACAGACGAGGCTTAAAGGGTTAGTTGACCCAGAAATGTAAATTGTGTGATTAATGACTGAGCCTCATGTGGTTGGACACCCAACCGCAAAAAACCCCTAAATAACGACTTATATAGTGATGACGATTTCAAAACACGGCATCATGAAGCTTCAAAGCGTTATGAATCAGTGAGTCGATTCAGCGGTTCAGAGCATTATGAATCAGTGAGTCGATTCAGCAGTTCAGAGCGTTATGAATCAGTGAGTCGATTCAGCAGTTCAGAGCATTATGAATCAGTGAGTCGATTCAGCGGTTCAGAGCGTTATGAATCAGTGAGTTGAATCAGCAGTTCAGAGCGTTATGATTCAGTGAGTCGATTCAGCAGTTCAGAGCGTTATGAATCAGTGAGTCGATTCAGCAGTTCAGAGCGTTATGAATCAGTGAGTCGATTCAGCAGTTCAGAGCGTTATGAATCAGTGAGTTGAATCAGCAGTTCAGAGCGTTATGATTCAGTGAGTCGATTCAGAAGTTCAGAGCATTATGAATCAGTGAGTCGATTCAGCAGTTCAGAGCGTTATGAATCAGTGAGTTGAATCAGCAGTTCAGAGCGTTATGAATCAGTGAGTCGATTCAGCAGTTCAGAGCGTTATGAATCAGTGAGTCGATTCATGATTCGGATCGCGTGTCAAACTGCTGAAATTTGGCGATCCAAACCGCTGATTCGACTCACTGATTCATAACGCTCTGAACCGCTGAATCGACTCACTGATTCATAACGCTCTGAACCGCTGAATCGACTCACTGATTCATAACGCTCTGAACCGCTGAATCGACTCACTGATTCATAACGCTCTGAACCGCTGAATCGACTCACTGATTCATAACGCTCTGAAGCTTCATGAGGCCGTGTTTTGAAATCGTCATCACTATATAAGTCGTTATTTAGGGTTTTTTTGCGCACAGAAACTATTCTGGTCTTCATAAAGTTATTGTAGAGCCGCTGTAGTGAGATGGACTTTGTAACTTTAGTCTTTAGTGTCTTTTAAGGGTCTTGAGAGTGTAAAGTTGAGCCAATGGAGGCCTTTCAGAGCATCAGCTTTACACTAAAATATCTTCATTTGTGTCTGAAGATGAACGGAGGTCTGACGGGTGTCCAACCACATGAGGCTCAGTCATTAATCACACAATTTACAGTTTTGGCTGAACTAACCCTTTAAGCTAGTTTGAGCTGTTTTAAAGGAACACTCCACTTTTTTTGAAAATAGGCTCATACAAGTCCCCGAGAGTAAATAGTTGAGTTTTACCGTTTTTGAATGGTACGGCCGTGAAGATCCGCGACTATTACGCAGGAATGAGAAAGTAGTTCTAGCCATATAGTAGGTGTAGAAGATCACAACTCTTCATCTTCAGTTGGTCTTAGCACACGATGTAACTGTAGAAGAGTCAAGTTTTAAATAGGAAAATATTGAAAGTGTCTTTGGTCATTTTTTGAATGAGATGCTAATGGACTGATCAGAATCAATGATTTATGCTAAGCTATGCTAAAAGTGCTGCCGCCAGATACAAAGATCGGCTGAATGGATTCAAAAACAGTAAAACTCAACTATTTAACTCTAGGGGACTCGGAAAATGAGCCTATTTTCAAAAAAAGTGGAGCGTTCCTTTAACTGAGAGAAACTTTCACTGATTAGTAAACAGTAATGTTTTATCCTAAGGCACGTTTGTAAAAGCGACTTTAATGTCAGATTATCATTGATTTTGTCGAGGTTGGAACAACAGCAAACTATGACCGTGATAATCTCAGCTGTCTGGATATCATTTATACCGAAAGCGACAGATCTGAACATAAATTAAACAAGAACGTTCAAACTGTGAACAAACGAGTGTATTCTGTGACACAGATTGTTTATCACTTGTTTTTAATAATGGTAAAATTGTGTAATATTTATGA
>NC_137112.1:1737982-1740482 GCF_949357685.1 Gobio gobio | reverse complement strand
GGGGGTGAGTGTGTGTGAGACTCGGATCCTGGGGGTGAGTGTGTGAGAGACTCGGATCCTGGGGGTGAGTGTTTGAGAGACTCGGATCCTGGGGGTGAGTGTGTGAGAGACTCGGATCCTGGGTGTGTGTGTGTGTGTGTGTGACTCGGATCCTGGGGTTGAGTGTGTGTGAGACTCGGATCCTGGGGGTGAGTGTGTGTGTGAGACTCGGATCCTGGGGGTGAGTGTGTGTGTGAGACTCGGATCCTGGGGGTGAGTGTGTGTAAGACTCGGTTCCTGGGGGTGAGTGTGTGTGAGACTCGGATCCTGGGGGTGAGTGTGTGTGAGAGACTCGGATCCTGGGGGTGAGTGTGTGTGAGACTCGGATCTTGGGGGTGAGTGTGTGAGAGACTCGGATCCTGGGGGTGAGTGTGTGTGTGTGAGACTCCGATCCTGGGGTGAGTGTGTGTGTGAGACTCGGATCCTGGGGGTGAGTGTGTGTGAGACTCGGATCCTGGGGGTGAGTGTGTGAGAGACTCGGATCCTGGGGGTGAGTGTTTGAGAGACTCGGATCCTGGGGGTGAGTGTGTGAGACTCGGATCCTGGGTGTGTGTGTGTGTGTGTGACTCGGATCCTGGGGTTGAGTGTGTGTGAGACTCGGATCCTGGGGGTGAGTGTGTGTGTGAGACTCGGATCCTGGGGGTGAGTGTGTGTGTGAGACTCGGATCCTGGGGGTGAGTGTGTGTAAGACTCGGATCCTGGGGGTGAGTGTGTGTGAAACTCGGATCCTTGGGGTGAGTGTGTGTGAGACTCGGATCCTGGGGGTGAGTGTGTGTGAGACTCGGATCCTGGGGGTGAGTGTGTGTGAGAGTGTGTGTGAGACTCGGATCCTGGGGGTGAGTGTTTGAGAGACTCGGATCCTGGGGGTGAGTGTGTGAGAGACTTGGATCCTGGGGGTGAGTGTGTGTGAGACTCGGATCCTGGGGGTGAGTGTGTGTGTGAGACTCGGATCCTGGGGGTGAGTGTGTGAGAGACTCGGATCCTGGGGGTGAGTGTGTGAGAGACTCGGATCCTGGGGGTGAGTGTGTGTGAGACTCGGATCCTGGGGGTGAGTGTGTGTGTGAGACTCGGATCCTGGGGGTGAGTGTGTGTGAGACTCGGATCCTGGGGGTGAGTGTGTGTGTGAGACTCGGATCCTGGGTTAGTGTGTACGTGAGCGTGTGTGTGAGAGAATCAGATCCTGGGTGTGTGTGTGTGTGTGTGTGTGTGTGTGTGTGAGAGACTTGGATCCTGGGGGTGAGTGTGTGTGTGTGTGTGTGTGTGTGTGTGAGACTCGGATCCTGGGTGCGTGTGTGTGTGTGTGTGTGTGTGTGTGTGAGACTCTGGTCATGCTGTGTTTAATAATGGTCAGTGTCCTCTCTCTCTCGTCCTCAGGGAGCGCTCACATACTTCGCTCTGGTGCGGTTTCGTCAGGGCGTTGAAGACGTGACCCGTAACTACGCCGATCCGCCCATTGACCACACCTCCCCCTATGCCCCGCCCACCTACCCATCCTTCCAGAATGCCGGGCCAGACGTGTACCAGCAGCCGCCCTTCATACCCAACCCCGACCCATCCGGACAGAGCAGCTACCAGCCGCCCGTCTACTGACAGGCCACGCCCACGGGGAGCGATGTGGGAGGAGCCTCGGCAGGCGGCCAATAGGAGTCTGACTGTGCTTTTACAACATGTAAATATTGTAGTGTTTTCTTCTGTGATGGGGAATAAAGTGAACGCCGGGCTGTCGCTCACACTGGAATCCCAGCGCTGGTGTTCATGAGGAGGAGTGTGAGCCTTTACTAATCACAGAGCTGCTCGTTACACGCGTGATTCCCTGGACACGCGTGACGCTTCCCGATCTGATCCTCAGACACACACGCGTTCACACGGCTGCTGTGCTGCTCATGTACTATGAACGCTTGTTTCCACCACGGGATTAAACATTAAATCTGCAATCTCACAGTTCTGAGTTATAGTCTCTTCTGCTCATTAATCTGAATTATCATCATCATTACTCCAGTCTTCAGTGTCACATGACCCTAACCTTAAAGGAATATGCAGACTTTTTGTGACTTTCTTATTCCCCATACACACCATTCTCATCTCTGTGCCATAACTCTGTCTGACGCACACACCGCTAGCCTAGCTTAGCACAAAGACTGGAGGTAAACGGCTCCAGTTAGCCTAGCTTAGCACAAAGACTGGAGGTAAACGGCTCCAGCTAGCCTAGCTTAGCACAAAGATTGGAGGTAAACGGCTCCAGTTAGCCTAGCTTAGCACAAAGATTGGAGGTAAACGGCTCCAGCTAGCTTAGTTTAGCAGAAAGACTGGAGGTGAACGGCTCCAGCTAGCCTAGCTTAGCACAAAGACTGGAGGTAAACAGCTCCAGCTAGCCTATTGCTCATATTACACAGCGCCTGAAAATAGGCTAACTTCCTTCAACATAACCAACGTGACAACCGGCTTACACAGAGAGCGCTGG
>NC_137112.1:1675482-1715482 GCF_949357685.1 Gobio gobio | reverse complement strand
TTTGTGTGTGTGTGCCTATATATTTGTGTGTGTGTGCCTATATATTTGTGTGTGTGTGCCTATATATACTTGTGTGTGTCATATATATATATATATATATTAGATTAGATTCAACTTTATTGTCATTACACAAGTACAAGTACAAGGCAACGAAATGCAGTTTAGGTCTAACCAGAAGTGCAATAGCAGCAAGTGCAGGATATACAACGTTTGCATAAGTGCAGGACATGGATATGTACTGAGTATATATAAATATGTCTATAAATAGAGAGATGGTTATTACTATAAACAGAATTTACAGGTGAATATGTACAGTGAATAATATACAGATGGTTAATACTATAAACAGAATTTACAGGTGGATATGTACTATGAATATAATATAATATACAGATGGCTATTACTATAAACAGAATTTTACAGATAGAGGTATACAATGATATGTTAGGCTAAAATGAGGAATATGGCAGTGGATTAAGGTAGTGCAATAAATTATGGACAGAGCTATCCGAAAAAAAGTGTAAAAGTGCAGTGGAAGTGATTGCATATTACAGTTAGAAGTACGGTGCAAAATACAAATGTAAACAGTTGGTACTGTAAATAACAGTCGGCAGTGCAAATGAGCATAATCCAGTTACGGTGTGGTAGTGCAAAATGAATAAGTAAACAGTTGTTACTGTAATAAAGAGTCGGTAGTGCAAATAACAAAGTGAAGGTGGATGTGAGGTAGGAGAGTTATCAGTATATGAGGGAAGTGGATCAGCGGGGGTTTGAGTTCAGTAAAGAGACAGCTCTGGGGAAAAAACTGTTCTTTAGTCTGCTGGTCCTGGTCCGGTGGATCCTGAAACGCCTGCCGGAGGGCAGGAGAGAAAACAGTCTGTGGGCTGGGTGAGAGGAGTCCTTGAGGATGCTGCGAGCTCGATGCAGACAGCGTTTCCTCTGGATGTGCTCGATGGCAGGTAGTGGAGTCCATGTGATGCGCTGGGCAGTTTTCACCACCCGCTGCAGTGCCTTGCGCTCCGCAACAGAGCAGCTCCCATACCACACTGCCACACAGTTGGTCAGGATGCTTTCTATTGCGCAGCGATAGAAGTTCACCAGGATAGCCGAGGAGAGCTGATTCTTCCTCAGTGTCCTCAGGAAGAAGAGGCGCTGGTGAGCCTTCTTGACCAGGCTGGAGGTGTTGGTCGTCCACGACATGTCCGCCGAGATGTGGATCCCCAGGAACTTGAAACTGGAGACACGTTCAACAGCCATTCCATTGATGTGGATGGTGTCGTGTGTGCCTCTTGACTCCTTCCTGAAGTCCACGATGAGCTCCTTCGTTTTGGTGGTGTTGAGGAGCAGGTTATTATCAGCGCACCATGTGGCCAGGTGCTGGATCTCCTCCCTGTAGGCAGTCTCATCGTTGTTGCTGATGAGACCAATCACCGTTGTGTCGTCCGCAAACTTGACGATAGAATTAGATCCATACACAGGCTTGCAGTCGGAGGTGAAGAGGGAGTAGAGAAACGGACTTAGCACACAGCCCTGTGGTACACCAGTGTTGAGTGTGATGGATGTGGAGCAGGTGAATCCTGAACGAACATTCTGGGGTCTGTCAGTTAGGAAGTCCAAAATCCAGTTGCACATTGAGGTATTGATGCCCAGGTCTCCAAGTTTGGCTATTAACTTGGTTGGGATGACAGTGTTGAATGCTGAGCTGAAGTCAACAAACAGCATGCGTGCATACGTGTTCTCAGCTGAGGGTTTGAGCTTGGTGGCAGTTTCTCTGTTGTCTCTTTCAAAACGAGCGTAAAAGTAATTTAGCTCGTTCAGGAAGTTGACATCAGTGGCTGCGGGGGTGGAGTGGGGGGGTTTGTAGTCACTGATGGCCTGGATGCCCTGCCACATGCGTCGAGGGTCAGAGTTGGAAAAGTGACCCTCTATCTTTAGCTTGTAGCAGTGCTTGGCCTTTTTGATGCCCCTCTTCAGGTTAGCTCTGGATGTACTGTAGGCTTGTGCATCACCTGATCTGAAGGCAGTATTGCGTGACTTCAGCAGGAGTCGAACTTCCCTGTTCATCCATGGCTTCTGATTTGGGTATGTGGTGATCTGTTTCTGGGTTGTAACACTGTCGATGGTGGTATTGATATGATCCAATACAGAGGAAGTGAATGAGTCAATGTCCGTGTGAGCGCCACTGGTGGCTTGAGAAGCAAACACACTCCAGTCTGTGTGTAGAAACCTTTCCTGGAGTGTGGAATCAACCCCCGCAGGCCACACCTTGATGGTCTTTACTGATGGCTTCACACGGTTGATGAGGGGTGAATATTTGGGTGATAGAAACAAAGAGAGGTGGTCTGACTGTCCCAGGTGGGGGAGGGGTGTCGCAACGTAAGCTCCCGCCATGTTTGTGTACACATGGTCTAAGGTTTTGTTTCCTCTGGTGTGGCAGGAAACGTGCTGGTGAAACTTGGGTAGCACTGACTTTAAGTTTGAATGATTAAAGTCACCTGCAACAATAAAAGCAGCTTCCGGGTGATCAGTCTGTTGTTTACTGATGGCTGCATGAAGTTCTTTCATAGCAAGCTTGGCATCAGCATCCGGGGGAATATAGGCTGCAGTTATAATGGTGGAAGTGAACTCTCGCGGCAGATAAAACGGTCTACATTTAACCATGAGAAACTCCAGGTTAGCTGAACAATGACTCCCAACAATAACAGAGTTTGTGCACCAGGCTTTGTTAATGTAAATGCACAATCCACCACCTCTGGTCTTACCGGAGCCATCTAATGTTCTATCCGCCCGGAGCGTGTGGCATCCCGCTAGCTCAATAGCGGTGTCCGGTATTCCGCCGTTTAGCCAGGTTTCCGTGAAGATTAGGACGTTACAGTTCAAAAGTTTCTTGCTGTGTGTGATGCTGAGTCGAATCTCCTCCATTTTGTTCACTAGCGACCGTACATTGGCAAGGAAAATACTGGGTAAAGAGAGCCGATGTGGGGTAAGCCTTAGCTTTAGCCTTAGCTTAGCTCTCAGACCACCGCGTATTCCCCGCCTTTGTTTACGATCTCGGCGCCGCCTGCGAGCACTTCCGCCCGGCCGGGCAGAGTGCATAGCCTCGGGTGTTCTAGCGATCTCAGGAAGGAGTCGAAGATTGTCCATAAAACTGTCGGAAATTCACAAACCAATATCCAAAATCTCACCACGGGTGTACGATGTTAAGGCACAACTATTCTGAACGAACAGACCCGAGATGAGCAGGAAAAATACCGCAAAATTGCAGAATCTGGAGAGACCCAGAGCCTCGCGAACTACTCGCGCCGCCATCTTGGGTGTAACTCAAGATATATATATATATATACAGATATATTATATAGATAAATGTTTATGTTTGATGCGATTAATTGTGATAAATATTTAGTGCTGTCAATCAATTAATCGCATCCAAAATAAAAGTTTGTGTTTACATAATATATGTGTGTACTGTGTATAATTAGGATGTGTATATATAAATACACACACATGCATGTATATATTTAAGAATTTTTTTTTATATTTATATCTAAAATATTTATGTATAATATCATATATAATATAATATATATATATATATATATATATATATATATATATATATACACCATGTATACATACAAATATCTTAAATATGTAAATATGTATGTGTGTGTGTATTCAAATATATATATAATATCATAATAATTATACACAGTACACACACACATATATTATGTAAACACAAACTTTTATTTTGGATGCGATTAATCGTTTGACAGCACTAAATACACTTTTATGTTAGATGTGACCTAAAAATGTTATTTACATTAAAGTCATAATTATGACACAAAAAACAATTATGATAGAATGTCATAATTTTGACCTTTTTATCTAAACTTTTTATGTCACAATTTTAACATTTGATGTCATATTTATGACCTGGTATATTATAATTTGGTCATAATTGATGTCATTTTTAATATGTCCTAATTTTTGGTAGCCCAGTAAAAATAGTCATAGTCAACAAAAATAATGTGTTATGAGTTGCAGTATTTTGTCAAATATACAGTAGATCGTCCTGGTATTCCATACATGTGTAAATCCACATATAGTGCATGTGACACGCGTGTGTGAGCTGTGCTGTAATGACAGAGTCCCTCCAGCAGGGGCCGCTGTGTGTTTGTGTTGATCTGTGTGTCCAGCTGATCCACACACACACACACACACACACACACACACTCTCTCGACAGGAGCTGGAGCGGCAGTATTCTCCGAGCCGCTGGTCGCTCAGGATGTCGGCGGATGATGTGATCAGAGCCCATGTGGCGGCTTTGAGATCAGGTGAGCTTCATTTCATTCATCAGACCTCATCATGAGCACATGACCTACATCTGTGACATGAGCTTGTTTACAGGAGGTGTGTGTGTGTGTGTGTGTGTGTTCTGCAGGCACAGAGAAGGCTCGAGCTGTCACTCAGACTTTGATTGACGTGCCGTACGGTGAGGGTGATGGAGAGAAACTGGACGTTTACCTTCCCAGCAGCCCCAGTCCAGGTGACCGGTATTATAATGAGTGTTGTTTTTGTTTTATTAAAGGCGCAATATGTAAGATTTTAGGATTAGAATATCCACTAGATCAGTGTTATATATTGTGTTGACTTTATCCCAAATGTGAAAGTTTAAATCAGTGATTTTCGCTGCCCATCAGTGACATCATCCCCGCGTGTTATTGTGCAGTAACCATGGCAACACTAATATCCGCTGTGTTTTATTAGCCACTGTTTGGATCATTGATGGACAGAAACTCCTCATTGTTCTCCAGCTCAACACAGTTAGTCTGATTGTGTAAATCTGCTGTTGTTGATTTACCCAGAATGCCATGTTTTCCCGCCTCATATGATCTCGCTCACTGCAGTGTGAACAAGTGTCTCATAGTAGCGCCCAGACAACATTACAACATCACTTTAACACACTCACATGTGTGTGACAGGATCAAACACACACACACACACACACACACGCATGAGCGGAAGAAGCGGAAGCGCTCGCGGCAGAATAAAAGCTCCGCCCACTCACGAGTCAAGACACGCCTCTGAGTCGAGTAAGAAAATAAAAGCTCCACCCACTCACGAGTCAAGACACGCCTCTGAGTCGAGTAAGAGAATTAAAGCTCCGCCCACTCACGAGTCAAGACACGCCTCTGAGTCGAGTAAGAAAATAAAAGCTCCACCCACTCACGAGTCAAGACACGCCTCTGAGTCGAGTAAGAGAATTAAAGCTCCGCCCACTCACGAGTCAAGACACGCCTCTGAGTCGAGTAAGAGAATTAAAGCTCCACCCACTCATGAGTCAAGACACGCCTCTGAGTCGAGTAAGAGAATAAAAGCTCCACCCACTCACGAGTCAAGACACGCCTCTGAGTCGAGTAAGAGAATTAAAGCTCCGCCCACTCACGAGTCAAGACACGCCTCTGAGTCGAGTAAGAGAATTAAAGCTCCACCCACTCATGAGTCAAGACACGCCTCTGAGTCGAGTAAGAGAATAAAAGCTCCGCCCACTCAAGAGTCAAGACACGCCTCTGAGTCGAGTAAGAGAATTAAAGCTCCGCCCACTCACGAGTCAAGACACGCCTCTGAGTCGAGTAAGAGAATTAAAGCTCCGCCCACTCACGAGTCAAGACACGCCTCTGAGTCGAGTAAGAGAATAAAAGCTCCGCCCACTCACGAGTCAAGACACGCCTCTGAGTCGAGTAAGAGAATTAAAGCTCCGCCCACTCACGAGTTAAGACACGCCTCTGAGTCGAGTAAGAGAATTAAAGCTCCGCCCACTCACGAGTCAAGACACGCCTCTGAGTCGAGTAAGAGAATTAAAGCTCCGCCCACTCACGAGTCAAGACACGCCTCTGAGTCGAGTAAAAGAATTAAAGCTCCGCCCACTCAAGAGTCAAGACACGCCTCTGAGTCGAGTAAGAGAATTAAAGCTCCGCCCACTCAAGAGTCAAGACACGCCTCTGAGTCGAGTAAGAGAATTAAAGCTCCGCCCACTCACAAGTCAAGACACGCCTCTGAGTCGAGTAAGAGAATTAAAGCTCCACCCACTCACGAGTCAAGACACGCCTCTGAGTCGAGTAAGAGAATTAAAGCTCCGCCCACTCACGAGTCAAGGCACGCCTCTGAGTCGAGAAATTACACACTGCGCCTTTAAATTTCTGTCTTATTTATTTCGAGATAATAATTTTAGTGCTTCAAACATATTCATATTCAAACAATTTTCATTTGATTTAATTTTGTTTCATTTTATTTGAACGAAAAAATATGAATAGTTTTAGTTCACAATAATAACCCTAATAATAATAAAAATCATAGTTTGGTTTGTTTTTCCTAAACTATTATTAATTAGAACTGTATTAAATGTTAATTTCAGATAATCTCATTTACTTTAAGACACAAATGTTATATTTTGCATAATTTTAAAGAAAATTATGCCTAGATTTAGTGACATAAGTTTAATGACATTTAACTGTATTTAAACTCCAAGCACTGTTACTTTAAAAACTCAACATTTGGATAGAGGCGGGTGTATTTACCATAGATATACATAATAAAGGCTCGATGTCTCACGGCGGAGTCTCTAACGTCATCAGCGGCGGCCATCTTGTCACAGGCAAGCTTTCTGGCGGCCATTTTGTACCTGATGTGAGGCGAGTGATCTGAACACAAATACTCTTATCTCGCTGAAATCTTGACGGATTTACAGATGGTTTGGTTTCTTACAAACGTTATTAACGTGGCTATAATTCTGGATGCTTGAACTTATTATGAATAATTTTTCATAAGTATGCAGTGTCATAACCACATCTCGGACGTTTATAACAAACCAAACAGTTTGAAAATCAGTAGAAAATTGAGCAAGTTATGGTTATTTAAAGTGAGCGAGCTGACTGTGACAAGATGGCCGCCAGCAGCATGCACGAGACATCTAGCCTTTATTTTGTATATCTATGGTATTTACAATCTAAATTATATATGTAATGTATATATAATTTATGCTAACAACATGTTTAAAAATGTTAGTAAAATGCTAAACTATGTTAGCAATGTGTTAAAATATGCTAGCAAATAACAATCCATGTAAGCAGCATGATAAAAATGCTAGCTACATATTAAATCATGTTGTCAACATGCTAAAACATGTTAGCAAACATGCTGAATCATGCTAGCAACATGTTCATTAATGTTACATCATGTTAGCAAAATGTTAGCATCATGGTTGTTCATTTAGCAGCGCTTTAAAACATGCTAGCTACATGTTATATCATGCTGTCAACATGCTAATTCATGCTAAAACATGCTGTCAACATGCTAATTCATGCTAAAAAAATAAATCATAACATTAATTTACGTTAAAACATGCTATCAACATGCTAATCATGCTAAAACATGCTGGCCACATGTTAATTCATCATGTTAGCAAACCTCTTAAAAATGCTATCAACATGCTAATTCATGTTAAAACATGCTGTCAACATGTAAATAATGCTAAAACATGTGAATAACATGTTCATTCATGCTAGCAAAATGCTAAATCAACATGATAATTCATGTTAACGATGTGTTAAAAATGCTAGCTATGTTAAAACATGCTATTACCATGCAAATTCATGCTAAAGCATGTTAGCAACAGTTTAAAACATAAAAACATATATATAATGTGTCATATAAATAGTGCAAAATCATAGCGTTCCTAAAGATGAGCTTCATTTGTGTTTTAGGGTGAAATGTGACAGGACGTTTGTAGATGTTTTTGTTGTGAGAGTCAGGCCCGTTGTGTGTGTGTGTGTGTGTGTGTGTGTTTAGGCCTGTTGTGTGTGTGTGTGTGTGTGTGTGTGTGTGTGTGTGTGTGTGTGTGTCTCTGTCACTGATTCTCCTCCTCTTGTGTCTCAGATCTGCCGCTGCTGGTTTATCTGCATGGGGGATACTGGCAGTTCCTCAGGTCTGATCCTCGGCATTTCCAAATCAAATGAGTCGAGTCTGACATTTGCATCGTGATCATGTGACTCTGATCTGATTGTTGTTGTGTTATATAAGCATGTGTGTGTGTGTGTGTGTGTGTGTGTGTCTAACACTGCCTTTAGGTAGTTTGGTGTGTTTATAAAAAAACGGCACATTAATATTTAGTTTGCTATTTTAAGTCATTATTAATGAGATCTGTATTATACACCAATCAGGCATAACATTATGACCTTCCCCCTGACCCGTCTCTGATGGCCTCCTCTAGACCCCTGAAGGTGTGCTGTGGGATCTGGCACCAAGATGTCAGCAGCAGATCCTTTAAGTCCTGTAAGTTGCGAGGTGGGTCCACTTGTTTGTTCAGCTCATCTCACAGATGCTCGATTGGATTGAGATCTGGGGAATCTGGAGCCACTGGTCCTTCACTTCTGATAGAGACTGGCCACTGCAGACCGGGACCCACAAGAGCTGCAGTTCTGGAGATGCTCTGACCCGTCACAATCTGGCCCTTGTCAAACTCACTCAAATCATTACACTTGCCCATTTCTCCTGCTTCTAACACATCAACTCTGAGGACAAAATGTTCACTTGCTGCCGAATATATCCCACCCACTAACAGATCATCAGTGTTACTCACTTCACCTGGTCATAATGTTATGCCTGTACACACACACACACACAATTTATTTATTCAGAAATAATGTCACAGTTCAAAAACGATATAGATATGAAATTAAAATGTAAAAGGAAAATGTACATCCTAAATGTGAGTAAGTTGATGTGTTCTGATCGCAGTAAAGACGAGTCCGGCTTCCTGGCCGCTCCGCTGGTCCAGAGGGGCGTGGCCGTGGTCGCCGTGGGTTACAGCACCGCTCCTAAAGGTGTGTGTGTGTGTGTGTGCAGGGAACATGGATCTGATGGGGTGTGTGTGTGTGCAGGGAACATGGATCTGATGGTGTGTGTGTGTGTGCAGGGAACATGGATCTGATGGTGTGTGTGTGTGTGCAGGGAACATGGATCTGATGGTGTGTGTGTGTGTGCAGGGAACATGGATCTGATGGTGTGTGTGTGTGTGTGTGTGTGCAGGGAACATGGATCTGATGGTGTCTCAGGTGCGCAGGAGCGTGGCGTCTGTGATCCAGCAGTACTCGCACATCAGGTGTGTGTGTGTGTGTGTGTGTGTGTGTGTGGAGAGGTGGCCTATGGGACGCCTGTCCTTCATGGTGTGTGTGCGTGTGTGTGTGTGTGTGTGTGTGTGTGTGTGTGTGTGTGGAGAGGTGGCCTATGGGACGCCTGTCCTTCATGGTGTGTGTGTGCGTGTGTGTGTGTGTGTGTGTGTGTGTGTGTGTGTGTGTGTGTGTGTGTGTGGAGAGGTGGCCTATGGGACGCCTGTCCTTCATGTTGTGTGTGTGTGTGCGTGTGTGTGTGTGTGTGTGTGTGTGTGTGTGTGTGTGTGTGTGTGTGTGGAGAGGTGGCCTATGGGACGCCTGTCCTTCATGGTGTGCGTGTGTGTGTGTGTGTGTGTGTGTGTGTGTGTGTGGAGAGGTGGCCTATGGGACGCCTGTCCTTCATGGTGTGTGTGCGTGTGTGTGTGTGTGTGTGTGTGTGCGTGTGTGTGTGTGTGCGTGTGTGTGTGTGTGTGTGTGTGTGTGTGTGTGTGTGTGTGTGTGTGTGTGTGTGGAGAGGTGGCCTATGGGACGCCTGTCCTTCATGTTGTGTGTGTGTGTGTGTGTGTGTGTGTGTGTCGTCCCGCAGCGGCCTCTACCTGTGCGGTCACTCAGCTGGAGCTCACCTGGCCGCGATGGTTCTGTCCACCGATTGGTCCCAGTACGACGTAGCACCGCAAATCAAAGGTGTGCAGATAAAGACGTCTCTCACTCATCGCGTGTGTGTGTGTGTGTGTGTGTGTGTGTGTGTGTGTGTGTGTGTGTGTGTGTGTGTGTGTGTGTGTGTGTGTGTGTGTGTGTGTGTGTGTGTGTGTGTGTGTGTGTGTGTGTGTGTGTGTGTAATAATCAGAGTGTGTGTGTGTGTTAGAGCCCGACCGATAAAGGATTTTAAGGCCGATACCGATACAAATATTTGGTGATTTAAAAATCTGATATATCGGCCGATATACACTCACCTAAAGGATCATTAGGAACACACACTAATACTGTGTTTGACCCCCTTTGGCCTTCAGAACTGCCTTAATTCTACGTGGCATTGACTCAACAAGCTGCTGAAAGCATTCTTTAGAAATGTTGGCCATATTGATAGGAGAGCATCTGCAGTTGATGGAGATTTGTGGGATGCACATCCAGGGCACGAAGCTCCCGTTCCACCACATCCCAAAGATGCTCTATTGGGTTGAGATCTGGTGACTGTGGGGCCATTTTAGTCCAGTGAACTCATTGTCATGTTCAAGAAACCAGTTTGAAATGACTGGAGCTTTGTGACGGTGCATTATCCTGCTGGAAGTAGCCATCAGAGGATGGGGACATGGGCAGAAACAATGCTCAGGTAGGCCGTGGCATTTAAACCATGCCCAATTGGCACTAAGGGGCCTAAAGTGTGCCAAGAAAACATCCCCCACACCATTACACCACCACCACCAGCCTGCACAGTGGGAACAAGGCATGATGATCCATGTTCTCATTCTGTTTACGCCAAATTCTGACTCTACCATCTGAATGTCTCAACAGAAATCCAGACTCATCAGACCAGGCAACATTTTTACAGTCTTCAACTGTCCAATTTCTCTGTGGTGAGCTCAAGTCTAGCTTTAGAAATGGACTGCAAAATATTGTAAAACATACTTTTTTCAGAATAACGGGCAGTGGGGAGATGATGCGTCTCATGCTGTCAAACTGTCACGCTATTAAAGAATCTTATGAGTTAAACTGACAGTCAGTCTATACTGAACAACCTAACGTTAGCTAATCCCGTCTCACGCTTGGCTTACATGTAACCGCTAAACTGGCAGTCACGAATTGTCATGTTTATTTGTGTGAAGAGAACTGATGGAGATGCTCTTTTAATTGTTATTTAAGTAATGTACATGTCTTGCCAGTTTACCATGCACTTCACGGATGATCTGGATCAGCTGGTGTTACCGAGCGCCCTCTGCTGGACAAACTGTGAAACGCCAACACTCAGGTTGAGCAGTGTTTCGTCCGGGTTTTTTATTTTAATTTTATTTTTTTATATTCATTTATAGGCCATCATAAATGCCGATACCGATAGTTTGGAAAATGCCTAATATCTGCCGATAATATTGGCCAACAGATATATCGGTCGGGCTCTAGTGTGTGTGTGTGTGTGTGTGTGCTGCTGTGCGTCCCTGTGTGTGTAATAATCAGAATGTGTGTGTGTGTGTGTGTGTGTGACTTCCTGCCGCTCTCTCTGCTCTCAGGTGCTTTTCTTGTCAGTGGGATAATAATCAGTGTGTGTGTGTGTGTGTGTGTGTGTGTGTGTGTGTGTGTGTGTGTGTGTGACTTCCTGCCGCTCTCTCATTTCATTTTTCATTTATAGGCCATCATAAATGCCGATAACGATAGTTTGGAAAATGCCTAATATCGGCCGATTAATATTGGCCCACCGATATATCGGTCGGGCTCTAGTGTGTGTGTGTGTGTGTGTGTGTGTGTGTGTGTGTGTGTGTGACTTCCTGCCGCTCTCTCTGCTCTCAGGTGCTTTTCTTGTCAGTGGGATAATAATCAGTGTGTGTGTGTGTGTGTGTGTGTGTGTGTGTGTGTGTGTGTGTGACTTCCTGCCGCTCTCTCATTTCATTTTTCATTTATAGGCCATCATAAATGCCGATAACGATAGTTTGGAAAATGCCTAATATCGGCCGATTAATATTGGCCCACCGATATATCGGTCGGGCTCTAGTGTGTGTGTGTGTGTGTGTGTGACTTCCTGCCGCTCTCTCTGCTCTCAGGTGCTTTTCTTGTCAGTGGGATAATAATCAGTGTGTGTGTGTGTGTGTGTGTGTGTGTGTGTGTGTGTGTGTGTGTGTGTGCGTGTGACTTCCTGCCGCTCTCTCATTTCATTTTTCATTTATAGGCCATCATAAATGGCGATAACGATAGTTTGGAAAATGCCTAATATCAGCCGATAATATTGGCCCACCGATATATCGGTCGGGCTCTAGTGTGTGTGTGTGTGTGTTTGTGTGCTGTTGTGCGTCACTGTGTGTGTAATAATCAGAGTGTGTGTGTGTGTGTGCTGTGAAAGGGCTGTTAGTGTGATTTCAGTGACTTCCTGCCTCTCTCTGCTCACAGGTGCTTTTCTCGTCAGTGGGATAATAATCAGTGTGTGTGTGTGTGTGTGTGTGTGTGTGTGTGTGTGTGTGTGTGTGTGTGTGACTTCCTGCCTCTCTCTGCTCAGGTGCTCTTCTGGTCAGTGGGATCTATGACCTGCTGCCCATTCTGTCCACATACGTGAACGAGCCGCTGAAGATGAACGAGTGAGTGTCTCTTCATGATGAAGATGATGAAGATGATGATGATGATGATGATGTTATCAGTACTGGGTCATGTGACCCGGGTGATTGTGTTTCAGGGAAGTGGCGTTGAGGAACAGCCCCAGGCACTTCCTGTCGCAGCTGAAAGCCTCGTCCACTTCCTGTGACATCACCGTGGCTGTGGCGCAGAACGACTCGCCGGAGTTTCGTCGGCAGTCTCAGGAGTATTTCACCGTGAGTGTGTTCATCATCATCATCATCATCATCATCATCATCTGAGCGTCTGCATGTGTGTGTGTGTGTGTGTGTGTCCTCCAGGCTCTGGAATCTGCTGGTCTTCACGTCTCTTTTGAAGATGTTCCTGACACTGATCATTTCAGCATCATAGAGCAGCTGGAGGAGCAGGACTACCACCTCACTCAGGTGCAGTCACAGCGGCTCTTACAGATTTACTCATTTATTTACTTATTTGTTATTTATTTGTAATTTTTTATTTACTTATTTATTTATATATTTGTATTTAATTATTTGTTATTTATTTTTATTTATATTTATTTATTTATTGTATATTTATTTGTTTTTTTTATTATTTATTTATTTATATATTATTATTTATTTATATATTTTTATTTATTTGTTATTTATAATTTATTTATACTATTTATTTATTTATTCGTTATTTATTTATATTTATTGATATATTTATTTATTTGTTATTTATTCATATTTTTATTTATTCGTTATTTGTTCATTTTTACTGTTGTTTATTTATTATTTATTTATTTATTATTTTTATTTATTTATATATTTTATTTATTTGTTTATTAACTTATTTGTTGTTTTTATTTTTATTTATTTATTATTTATTATTTTATTTGTTATTTATTAATATTTTCATTATGTATTATTTATTGATATATTTTATTTATTATTTATTTATTTATATATATTATTTATTCGTTGGTTATTATTTATTTATATAATTATTTGTTATTTATTCATATTTTTATTTATTTATTCTTTATTTATTTATTTATAGTTTTATTTACTTATTTGTTATTTATTTGTATTTTATTTATTCATTATTTTTTCATTATTTATATATTTTTCATTATTTATTTGTTATTTATTCATATTTTATTTATTTATTCGTTATTATTATTATTTTTATTTGTTCGTTATTTATCATTTATTTTTAGTTACTTATTTGTTACTTGTAATTGATTTATTTATATATTTTTATTTACTTATTTATTTCTTATTTATTTATAAAATGTGTAATTTATTTATATATTAGTGATTTACTTATTTGTCATTTATTGTTTATTTTTATGAATGTATTATTATTGTAATTGTTTTTTTATGGATGCATGCTCAGGTTTGCTGCACAATTTGGGAAAAAATTTTAAATATTACACCAGAAATATTTCTATTGTAATATTTCACTTTAAAATAAAACACATTTAAAATGATTTAATAATATTAAAACAGCACACCTGTAAAATTACTTATAGTCTTAATTTCTTAATTTTTAATAATAATACTAAACCATATCGCAATTTCAGTTTTAAATAAATCAATTCTGCAGCTCAATGTGATTTAATATTGATCAGCATTTCTTCTTCTCTTCTGAAGCTCCTGCTAAAGATGATGGGGAAAAGTTGACGATGGTCAGATTACCCAGAATGCATTGCTCTGGAACGGCGAGTCTTTGTCCAATCAGACACTAGTACTAACCGTGTTCATTATCATCCGTGTGTGTGTGTGTGTGAGTGTGTGTCGTGATTTAGAGCTGAGTGTCTTTAATACGCTTATTTAAATGTTTTATCAACCATTTCATGATTTCAAGTGACATGCAAATGAGATGCAAATGAGATCAGCCGTTGATATAAAGTCACACATGAATATAGCAGTTATTTGACATGAATTGATGGCACTGGAAATGACTGCCAGTGTTTATGTTGGTTTTGCAAAAGTGTAAGTTTTAACTGAATTGGCCCAGATTTCCTGCTGGAAGAACCGGTTTACGCCAGCCTTGCCCTGGTCAGACCGGTTTCAGTGGCGTTTGGCTGCTTTACGCGTTGTATCTGTGTGTAAATATGGTGTTTGTGGGTGATTCAGTTCAATAAAACGCTGAAATGAACACAGTGGTTGTGATTAATGCTGTAGTTGTGTGTTCACATCACAGGCCGGTCCTGCTCATAATGGAGATATTGTCCTTAAAAACAACACGTCTCTGTATTAGAGCAGCGATACAAACTCACTGGCTTACTCATTGTACACTTATAATATTCCTAGCATTATTTCAGGTCAATTTATTGACATTAGGTAAAAATATCGAAATGCACGAAATTCAAATTTTAAACGGCCAGCTCATGAATATTAAGTAGGATGTGCTTCCGCGCTTTCGGGTTGCGTAACCTCATTAATATGTAAGAGCCAAGTCTTCAGGGGTTCTTTAATTGGCCAGCTGTCTTTTGCCGATGTCTCTTTTCAACCAATCCCCTAAACGTTCTGGGCGAGCGTGACGTTGCGTCATTAATATTCACGAGCGGCGCGTTTCGTGGGCGGGGCTTCGCGTTACCGGTGTGTTGGCAACCCGGCGGTTCGTTTCGGTCTGAACGGCGGAGGAAACCGTGTCGGAAACACGGGATGGAGCGGGGATGAAACAACTCTTCATCACACAAGACCAAACTGAGAAAAGTACAGTGAGTATATGATGCGATTTGAAAGAAATATTCATATCTTCAGGCGCATAAAGGGTTAAATTCGGTTATTCAGCAAAAACCCACCGGTAGTTTCTTCAGTCTGATTACATTTTCCATGAAAAGTTATTATAATCATCGCCCGAGTCACTGAAGAACAAAGTACGCATTTAAACGCGCGTAATACACGAAGTTTCGGCTATAAAATAGTTTATATTGGGAAAAAACTCCGTTTTAAATACATCATTAGTAATTTTCCACTTCGACAAACATCAAGAAAGCTTAAATATTCCTGAATGGATATGTGTGGTTAGAGTTAATGTGTTTGTATTTGTGAGTAAATTGTAAATAAAGCTGCAGGAGCTCCGCGCATGCGCAGATCGCGACACTTCCGGGCTTTTAAAGTTGATCTCCCTCAGCAGAAATAAACATATTCTGAGGGATTTAAAGTCTATGGTCACGCACACTTGCTATTAAAGTTAGGCAGATCACTACAACTTCCATTTGTATAAACAAATATTGTAAAATTACATCAGTAGTTTCAAACACCGTGTAAAAGACCGATTCTGTGTTAATAACCTGCTCTTATGGCATTAAAAACAAGATTTGAACTTATTTAAAGCCATTTTTCAGAGATTTTCAGATATCCACTTTACTGGACGGTTTGCATTCTTGTTTTTAACTGAAGAGATACTGTACTTAACACAATATAGCTAGTAATAACACCGTAATACTGGGTGTGTTAACAAACCAATGAATACAATATAAAATCATGTGAAAACTATTAAATATAATACAACTTCAATTATTGCAAATGCGACTGAGTTTGTTGAAGAACTTCATACGTGTTGAATGTCACGTGTAGTGTTGGGGTAACGCATTACTTTTAAAATTTACAACAAAATATCGGAGTTACTGATCAAAAAAGTAATGCAAGTTACTTTTTCACATTTATTTGACACATTTATCATCAGTGAACGGCCAATCACAGGCTGTGGATCAACTGAGATTAATTTCTCTCTTTCTAATATTACATGATTGAAAAATGTGAAGAATTTAAACAAATAGACAGGAAGAAAAGAGCCGTCTATGACAGGACAACTTAAAGAAATATCTTATACGTCAATATAAGTAAAAGTTATGAAGTTAGTTTAGTTGATATATAGAGAATTTGTTGATTTTAAAGTTCATTTGTATGACCTTTTATATAGGCTATTTATATTCATTTTAACTAAGTGCCTATTAATGATTGATGAACTAAAATGATACATGTGTAATTGATTAAGGGTTTAATAATTACACAAGTGATATCTAAATCATTCAAAAGTATTATTATTATAAATAAGTTAAAACCATTTGCTATGTCGTGACCGTTAATGTGGAGTAGAAACAGGGGGCGTGGCTTCACTGCATCAGAGGCGTGTCACTTTGCTCACAGCTGATTGGTCTATTTCAGTTTGAGATGTCTTCTCCAGAACATGAGCAGGTCAGCTGTGGAGTGTGAGTTACTGTAGAGATGAACACTAAAGCCAAACCACTTTAATGGCACCTAAACCCAGGATTGGCACAAACTAAGCTTAAACTCATCTGGCTAGCAGCTAAACCGGCTTCATGGTACAGGCCTGTGTTCATAGACAGCTCTTCTCTGTCTTCTCTAATAAACCACACCTGCCACAGCAGTAGTTCTCCCCGCCTGCATGTTTAAAGTTTATGCCAAGCCCATCTCGGGAATTGGGCTATCAAAATTATTTCCGAACTTCCCAGTGGTAAACACAACATCAGAGGGCGTTCATGTGCAATTTGTACCTGGGAAACTCGTATTTACGATAATTCCGATAGCACGTGAAGGCAGCATAAGTTCAGAGGCGTTGTGTGTGAACATGTTATTGTAGCTCTAATGGTTATTGTAGCTCTAATGGTTATTGTAGCTCTAATGGTTATTGTAGCTCTAATGGTTGTTCTAATGGTTAATGTAGTTCTAATAGTTGTTCTAATGGTTATTGTAGTTCTAATGGTTATTGTAGTTCTAATGGTTAATGTAGTAATAATGGTTAATGTAGTTCTAATGGTTAATGTAGTTCTAATGGTTATTGTAGTTCTAATGGTTAATGTAGTAATAATGGTTATTGTAGTTCTAATGGTTATTGTAGTTCTAATGGTTAATGTAGTTCTAATGGTTATTGTAGTTCTAATGGTTAATGTAGTTCTAATGGTTATTGTAGTTCTAATGGTTATTGTAGCTCTAATGGTTGTTCTAATGGTTAATGTAGTTCTAATAGTTGTTCTAATGGTTATTGTAGTTCTAATGGTTATTGTAGTTCTAATGGTTATTGTAGCTCTAATGGTTGTTCTAATGGTTAATGTAGTTCTAATAGTTGTTCTAATGGTTATTGTAGTTCTAATGGTTATTGTAGTTCTAATGGTTAATGTAGTAATAATGGTTAATGTAGTGCTAATGGTTATTGTAGTTCTAATGGTTGTTCTAATGGTTATTGTAGTTCTAATGGTTGTTCTAATGGTTATTGTAGTTCTAATGGTTGTTCTAATGGTTAATGTAGTTCTAATGGTTATTGTAGTTCTAATGGTTATTGTAGTTCTAATGGTTAATGTAGTTATAATGGTTAATGTAGTTATAATGGTTAATGTAGTGCTAATGGTTGTTCTAATGGTTATTGTAGTTTCAATGGTTATTGTAGTTCTAATGGTTATTGTAGTTCTAATAGTTGTTCTAATGGTTATTGTAGTTCTAATGGTTATTGTAGTTCTAATGGTTATTGTAGTTCTAATAGTTGTTCTAATGGTTATTGTAGTTCTAATGGTTATTGTAGTTCTAATGGTTATTGTAGTTATAATGGTTAATGTAGTGCTAATGGTTATTGTAGTTATAATGGTTAATGTAGTGCTAATGGTTGTTCTAATGGTTATTGTAGTTTCAATGGTTATTGTAGTTCTAATGGTTATTGTAGTTCTAATGGTTATTGTAGTTCTAATGGTTATTGTAGTTCCAATGGTTATTGTGGTTCTAATGGTTAATGTAGTGCTAATGGTTATTGTAGTTATAATGGTTAATGTAGTGCTAATGGTTGTTCTAATGGTTATTGTAGTTTCAATGGTTATTGTAGTTCTAATGGTTATTGTAGTTCTAATGGTTATTGTAGTTCTAATGGTTATTGTAGTTCTAATGGTTATTGTAGTTATAATGGTTAATGTAGTGCTAATGGTTGTTCTAATGGTTATTGTAGTTTCAATGGTTATTGTAGTTCTAATGGTTATTGTAGTTCTAATAGTTGTTCTAATGGTTATTGTAGTTCTAATGGTTGTTCTAATGGTTATTGTAGTTCTAATGGTTATTGTAGTAATAATGGTTAATGTAGTTCTAATGGTTATTGTAGTTCTAATGGTTAATGTAGTAATAATGGTTAATGTAGTTCTAATGGTTATTGTAGTTCTAATGGTTATTGTAGTTCTAATGGTTAATGTAGTTCTAATGGTTAATGTAGTGCTAATGGTTGTTCTAATGGTTATTGTAGTTTCAATGGTTATTGTAGTTCTAATGGTTATTGTAGTTCTAATAGTTGTTCTAATGGTTATTGTAGCTCTAATGGTTGTTCTAATGGTTATTGTAGTTCTAATGGTTGTTCTAATGGTTAATGTAGTTCTAATGGTTGTTCTAATGGTTATTGTAGTTCAAATGGTTATTGTAGTTCTAATGGTTAATGTAGTAATAATGGTTAATGTAGTTCTAATGGTTATTGTAGTTCTAATGGTTAATGTAGTAATAATGGTTATTGTAGTTCTAATGGTTATTGTAGTTCTAATGGTTATTGTAGATCTAATGGTTAATGTAGTTCTAATGGTTAATGTAGTTCTAATGGTTGTTCTAATGGTTATTGTAGTTCTAATGATTAATGTAGTAATAATGGTTAATGTAGTTCTAATGGTTATTGTAGTTCTAATGGTTAATGTAGTAATAATGGTTAATGTAGTTCTAATGGTTATTGTAGTTCTAATGGTTATTGTAGTTCTAATGGTTAATGTAGTAATAATGGTTAATGTAGTTCTAATGGTTAATGTAGTGCTAATGGTTGTTCTAATGGTTATTGTAGTTTCAATGGTTATTGTAGTTCTAATGGTTATTGTAGTTCTAATAGTTGTTCTAATGGTTATTGTAGTTCTAATGGTTGTTCTAATGGTTATTGTAGTTCTAATGGTTATTGTAGTTCTAATGGTTAATGTAGTAATAATGGTTAATGTAGTTCTAATGGTTATTGTAGTTCTAATGGTTAATGTAGTAATAATGGTTAATGTAGTTCTAATGGTTATTGTAGTTCTAATGGTTATTGTAGTTCTAATGGTTAATGTAGTTCTAATGGTTAATGTAGTGCTAATGGTTGTTCTAATGGTTATTGTAGTTTCAATGGTTATTGTAGTTCTAATGGTTATTGTAGTTCTAATAGTTGTTCTAATGGTTATTGTAGCTCTAATGGTTGTTCTAATGGTTATTGTAGTTCTAATGGTTGTTCTAATGGTTAATGTAGTTCTAATGGTTGTTCTAATGGTTATTGTAGTTCAAATGGTTATTGTAGTTCTAATGGTTAATGTAGTAATAATGGTTAATGTAGTTCTAATGGTTATTGTAGTTCTAATGGTTAATGTAGTAATAATGGTTATTGTAGTTCTAATGGTTATTGTAGTTCTAATGGTTATTGTAGATCTAATGGTTAATGTAGTTCTAATGGTTAATGTAGTTCTAATGGTTGTTCTAATGGTTATTGTAGTTCTAATGATTAATGTAGTAATAATGGTTAATGTAGTTCTAATGGTTATTGTAGTTCTAATGGTTAATGTAGTAATAATGGTTAATGTAGTTCTAATGGTTATTGTAGTTCTAATGGTTATTGTAGTTCTAATGGTTAATGTAGTAATAATGGTTAATGTAGTTCTAATGGTTAATGTAGTGCTAATGGTTGTTCTAATGGTTATTGTAGTTCTAATGGTTAATGTAGTTCTAATGGTTATTGTAGTTCTAATGGTTATTGTAGTTCTAATAGTTGTTCTAATGGTTATTGTAGTTCTAATGGTTATTGTAGTTCTAATGGTTATTGTTAGGGGTGCACCGATCCGATATTAGGATCGGATATCGGCCGCGATACTGACAAAATAGCTGGATCGGGGATCGGAAAAATTAACAGATCCACAAGCCGATCCAGGTGTTTTTTTCCGTCGCAGCAGAACCTACGTCATTTGTCAGCTTCACGTGTGTCGCATGCTAGAAGGGAGCGAGCCAGAGAGTCGGCTGTGTGGAGGAGATATTTCACGCTTGCCACGCCAACTAGTTCGTCGCTGTTTCGAGGGTATTACTGCAAAGTCAGGGTCTTTCCTGCATTGACATTTTTTTGACGGCCAAAGCCTAATTTGATGAGTTATTGTGATTTACGAGTGATGTAGAACAGATGCTGCGCTTGTGACTGAGTGACAGAGAGACCGATCTGAGAGCTCCTCCCCCGCGCGCGCTCTCTGGGTCTTCAAAATAATCAGTGTTCGCTCTCATATTTCACATATTAATCCAAATCAAAAGCTCGGAAGACCGAAACCATGTTGCACGTGACACATTCGGACAATTTTGTCCTTGAATTATCACTGGGTGTGAATTGCGCTCAAAAAACATTGACTCTTCTCTGACCAGCTGACATAAAGCATACTTTCAATAAGCGGGAGACAAATTATATCCAGTTATGAAGTGTTTTCTGTGTGTTGACATCTTTCGCGATGTTCTAACAGACGGGATTCGCACACAACGCGTCTGCTAATGTCCGATTCGTGACCTAATGACTCCTTTGAACCGAATCATTTTAACGACTGGCCAGAACAACTGAACTGTCCAACACTGAACTCATGAATCAGTTTATTAATTTACTCAGAACGCAACTGAAATGAGAACACAAGTGCTTACCCATTTTAGCAAGAGTGGGTAGTAAGAATTATTTTTAATTATCAACAGTATTTCATCTTATTTCTGTTGACAATGTGTAGTAAAATAAATAGGCCTAGCCTACAATCATTTAATCTGGAGTGAGGTGAAACCAGAACAAAGTTGTTATTAGCTAGCTGATCATTTTTATTAAATTGCATATGGTAGAAAATTAGACTATTTGTTAATTTGTAATGCTACTTTTTAATATTGATATGATTATATACCAAAACAATTATCTGTAGTGTAAAAAATGTTTGGTAACTGTCAGATTACTATTGTATGTTTGACCAATACACTGTTTTTTGTTTCCACTGCTACATTTTATTTATTTAAAGAAGTTAGATTACATTCTATTTTAGATTTGAATGCACAATTGTTTTTTAAATAAATAAGAATTCAACACCTTACATACATCTGTTATTTTGTCTTAGTTATGTTTAGTTAGTAAAGTCTGGTGCCTTTAGTCTCTTCAAGGAAGGTATAAGGTGGAAGATATACAGTTTATTATTAATTCAACAATATATCGGATCGGTATCGGGTATCGACAGATACACAAAGCCCAGGCATCGGTATCGGTATCGGGACTGAAAAAGTCGGATCGGTGCACCCCTAGTTATTGTAGTTCTAATGGTTAATGTAGTTCTAATAGTTGTTCTAATGGTTATTGTAGTTCTAATGGTTATTGTAGTTTCAATGGTTATTGTAGTTCTAATGGTTATTGTAGTTCTAATAGTTGTTCTAATGGTTATTGAAGTTCTAATGGTTAATGTAGTGCTAATGGTTATTGTAGTTCTAATAGTTGTTCTAATGGTTATTGTAGTTCTAGACTAAATGTGAGCATTTACTAATCTCACTTGTACAAAAAAGATTTAGTATTCCTCAAAATGAATAAAATCACAATACTCTGCAAATTGAATATTAAATAAAACGATTATTTTTATGCATTTAATCTCACTTTATTGACCAATGTACTTGCCGTCGTCTTCTTCTGTTCTCCAGAAGGAAAGAGCTGAGAGGTCTGTTTGAGCGGCGCCCTCTACTGTACACTTCCTTCAGCCTGAGGCTTATTTACACTGGTGGGAAATTTGCACAAGAATAGAACTGTTTTGTTATTAAAAAACAGAAAAAACAAACGAGCCCAGCCCAGGTGAGAAAAAGTAACTTACATTATGTAATCAGATTACTTTTGGATAGATTACTTTTTGATGTAACGAGTAAGGTAACGCATTACAAGTAACGAGCATTATGTAATCAGATTACTTTTTGATGTAACAAGTAAAGTAACATTCATTATGTAATCAGGGGCCGGTTGCATAAACCGTTAAGACTAGTCTTACAAGTTAGACTTACTTTTTTTTCTTCAAGACTGTTCATAACTTTTTAACAATCAGTTACATAAAAACATAGACTGGCCTAATTTGATACGAAAAGTAAGACTGAATGCCACTTGCCGAACTGCTGGTGGCTCAGACTAGATCTTAAGACACTTTCTTAACACAACGGCTTAGTTTATGCAACTGGCCCCAGATAACTTTTTGATGTAACGAGTAAAGTAACGCATTACACAATCAGAATACTCTCACACATGTACACACACTTATATTTTATTAACCATATTGTTATCGTCTGAATTGATTGGTTCTGTGAGAGATCCTTCATTCAATCATTTACTAAACAAATCAGCTTTTTTCCATTAAACTCGACCTCAGATCGACTCACCTTCAGAGGATCACAAACACAGCCTTTCATTCGTTATGAGACGAGAGTCTTTAATCCTCAGGTCGCTCCTGAGAACGAGTGAACTCTTAAATCAGGTTTCAGCTTCACGGTTTCTGCCATCCCCTCTGCAGAGTCTGAAGGTTGAAGTGTGTGTCTGTAGGTTAGGGTTCAGTGTTTGCATTGTCACTGTTGCGAGGCTCAATGATCTCAGATGAGCTCTGGGAGACACTCGTATAAAGACGCGCGCGCGAGAGAGACGCGCACACACTGATCCAGAGACAAACACAGGACATGAGAGCCAGAAGGAAAGGTAGACAATCATTCATGCTCCTCTTCAGTTGGCCTTTTTATTTATTAGTGTTTACTATTACTTTATAGTTTGCTTTTGGAGAAGAAGAGCGAAATATCTGTTGGACATTAAAACCGACCCACGCTTCTAATGTGAATTGTTTAATAAGAAACTATTCGTAATTTGATTTGTGTTATACATGCTCAGTTTTTTGGACTGGTTAATCTCTCACCTTTCACAGGTGAAGTCATGGTTTCCGTGCCAACAATGACATAAGCAGCGCTGTGATTGTTTGACTCAGACGCGTTTCTGTGTCACAGTTGAAGCTTGTCTTCATGCCATGGCGTGTGATTCCTCGATGAAGCGTGTAGTAATGATGTTAGTGTGTAGTAATGATGTTAGTGTGTAGTAATGATGTTAAACAGCCGTGTTTAGCGCTGGACTCCCTCGTGTCATCATTACAGTGATGTTTGCTGTTGTTTCAGAGGCTCAGGGCTCATGGGAAAACATGCAAAAAGGTCATCAACATAATTAATGAGCACAGATGTGGTTTCAAGCCACATGTTCTTTAGCAGACTTGATTTCTTTTGGTTGAGCACCTGAGTTTCCTCATTATGGTCGTACACGCGTTCTATGATTGCTTTGAAATGCCTCTTTTGGTCTTACAGTACCTGTGAACAAAACATTGAGTAAATAGTTTTATAGCTGATGTGTTTTTTGTATTTCATGCATTGAGGCAGTCAAACATATTCGGTTCGGTCAAAGTAACACATTACAAGTAACGTACATTATGTAATCAGATTACTTTTTGATGTAACGAGTAAAGTAACGTATTACAAGTAACGTACATTATGTAATCGGATTACTTTTTGATGTAACGAGTAAAGTAACGCATTACAAGTAACGTACATTATGTAATCAGATTACTTTTTGATGTAACGAGTAAAGTAACGTATTACAAGTAACGTACATTATGTAATCGGATTACTTTTTGATGTAACTAGTAAAGTAAAACATTACAAGTAACATGCATTATGTAATCAGATTACTTTTTGATGTAACGAGAAAAGTAACATTACAAGTAACATACATTATGTAATCGGATTACTTTTTGATGTAACTAGTAAAGTAACGCATTACAAGTAACGTGCATTATGTAATCAGATTACTTTTTGTTGTAACGAGTAAAGTAAAACATTACAAGTAACATACATTATGTAATCGGATTACTTTTTGATGTAACGAGTAAAGTAACGCATTACAAGTAACGTACATTATGTAATCAGATTACTTTTTGTTGTAACGAGTAAAGTAAAACATTACAAGTAACAGCATTATGTAATCCGATTACTTTTTGATGTACAAGTAAAGTAACGCATTACAAGTAACGTGCATTATGTAATCAGATTACTTTTTGATGTAGCGAGTAAAGTAACGCATTACAAGTAACATGCATTATGTAATCAGATTACTTTTCGATGTAACACGTAAAGTAACGAGATAAAGTGCGATAAAATAAACACGTTTGCATGTTTTTTTCCCATTAGTTGCATGTTATGGAAGCAAAATAGACCAAAACGGATCCGTGATTAGAGTTTGTAGATGAAATGACGGCTCTTTCTCTTCTGTGTCAGTAGGGAGCCGTGACTCGATGCACTCCATGCGGGTTCCCGTTCACGGTGACTCCATGTTCTCGTCCGTCACCAGCTCCGTCTCCGACCCGCGCTTCCGCTTCCGATGGCGAGCCATCACCGTGGTGACCCTGCTGGCCCTGGGCGTCCTCCTGTATCTGCACCAATCGTCCGGCTCGTCTGAGCTCGGCTCTGATAGGTCCAGCCGGGACGTGTCCGGCGTGATGGCGGAATCACCGGACTCGCCTTACAACGACACGTACCCGCTCAGTCCCCCGGAACACACGGCCAGCGGGATCCGGTACCGGATCGGAGTGATCGCAGACCTGGACACGAACTCTCAGAGCCAGAAGGGCAACACGTGGTTCAGCTACCTGAAGCGGGGCCACCTGCTGGTGTCCGGGAGCGGGGACAGTGTGTCCGTGGACTGGGATCCCGACGCCGTGGTTCTGGAGAGCCATCTGTCGGAGAAGGGGCGGGGCATGGAGCTGTCCGAGCTGGTGGCGTTTAACGGGCACCTGTACACCGTGGATGACCGCACCGGGGTGGTTTACCGGATCGAGGGCAACAGAGCCGTGCCCTGGGTCATTCTGACGGACGGAGATGGCAGCGTCTCTAAAGGTTTTTATTTTTATTTTATTTGACCTTTATTTAACCAGACGATTAAAAATCTCTTTCACAGGAGTGTCCTGGCCAAGAATGGGCTGCAGTTACAAACACAAACTTACAAGACAAAACAAAAGAAACAACTTAAAATCTAGGCCTGTGCGATATTGAAGAAAAATGCGATATCCTCGTTAAATAATGCGATATTCGATATGCGATACGATATTGCTTTAAAGGGTTAGTTCAGCCAAAACTGTAAATTGTGTGATTAATGACTGAGCCTCATGTGGTTGGACACCCGTCAGACCTCCGTTCATCTTCAGACACAAATGAAGATATTTTAGTGTAAATCTGATGCTCTGAAAGGCCTCCATTGGCTCAACTTTACACTCTCAAGACCCTTAAAAGACACTAAAGACTAAAGTTACAAAGTCCATCTCACTACAGCGGCTCTACAATAACTTTATGAAGACGAGAATAGTTTCTGTGCGCAAAAAAACCCTAAATAACGACTTATATAGTGATGACGATTTCAAAACACGGCCTCATGAAGCTTCGAAGCGTTATGAATCAGTGAGTCGATTCAGTGGTTCAGAGCGTTATGAATCAGTGAGTCGATTCAGCGGTTCAGAGCGTTATGAATCAGTGAGTCGATTCAGCGGTTCTGAGCGTTATGAATCAGTGAGTCGATTCAGCGGTTCAGAGCGTTATGAATCAGTGAGTCGATTCAGCGGTTCAGAGCGTTATGAATCAGTGAGTCGATTCAGCAGTTCAGAGCGTTATGAATCAGTGAGTCGATTCAGCGGTTCTGAGCGTTATGAATCAGTGAGTCGATTCATGATTCGGATCGCGTGTCAAATTGCTGAAATCAGTTGACTTTGGCGATTCAAACTACTGATTCATAACACTTCGAAGTACGACCGGCTCAAAGCCGTGACAAATAAATGGAGGATATAGTAGGTTGGTGAGGTTTTGCAACACATAAGGTTTATTTATGTAAATAATAAAATATATAATACAATAAATCAAGGCCAAAATAACTACACTCTCTGTCAGACAAATGATGCTAATGTGTCAGACAGAACCAAATTCAAAGTAATGACAAAAGCAAGTAAACAAAACCATAACGAAACTGAAAAGGGAGCAAACAACTCAGGAGATTCACCCCTTCACTGTTGAGTCCTTTTTTTCTGCATTCTGGCTGATTTGTAGATATCATCACAAAAAAACTAATTCCCATTCATTTCCTATGGGGGTCATTTTTGACCCGACTATTTTTTTTACGACCACTTAGACTTTTAAAATCCTGTCCCCAATATTTGTGAGTGTTCATATACCAAGTACCAATAAAGTCATCAAGTTTCAGACCATTCCGATGAAGCTAAGATTGAAATTTTTTTTTTATATATAAAACGCAAGCTCCACTATAGTGTATAAATGTGCTATTGCGTGATAAAAATGCTCAATGTGTCCACCGGATGGCACCGATCTCATTAAAAACATTGCTTTCATGAGGCCTAGGCTTGACTCTAAAATGAAATACAGCTTTAATAAAAAAATTATATATACATATAAATTTTTTTTATTATATTCAGTGGGAAAAAATGGGTCATAATTATTGCATAAATATTAATTATAAATCATAAAATTATCTCAAAACACCAAAAAAGAAAAGAAAAAATATTATTGAACAAAAATATATTTCATTGATTTTACTCAAATCTTTTTTTTATCTTAATCCCGAAGGTCCTGAGTGTGACCCATAAGTGAAGAACCCCAGAGGGTTAAAACCAGTTTCAGTGTATGAAGCCGTGACTGGATCACATCTAAAGCCGTCTGAAGCTTAGGCAAGGTTTGCTGTTTAGAGGGCGCACCACAATACATGACATCTGCATAAAAGTGACAATTTACTTCCTCAATATCACAATCAAGACTATTTATGTAGATGGTAAATAAAAGAGGCCCTAACACAGACCCTTGGGGAACACCTTTAACAACCTCCAACACATCGAGTTCTTCCGCTTAAATCATTCGGTAAATCTTCATCTCACTAAAGGTAAATACGGCGTGTTATAGGCTATCTAGATGCATTTACAACCCTTTGACCTTTGACCCTGCAGGTTTTAAAGCGGAGTGGATGGCTGTGAAGGACGAGCGTCTGTATGTGGGCGGCCTGGGGAAGGAGTGGACGACCATCAGCGGAGACTTCGTCAATAATAACCCCGAGTGGATCAAGGTGATTGGCTTGCATGGGGACGTGGAGCACGAGAACTGGGTGCCGCGTTACAACGCAATGAAGAAAGCAGCAGATATTAAACCACCAGGTGAGCGCACACACACACACACACACACACACACACACACACACACACACACACACACACACCTGAGCTTGATCACATGACCTCACTTCGCTGACGTCCAGCACACTCCCCCTTCAGACTAATCACTCATGTACACCTGTTTCTGGAAAATGTGTTTTTTAAATGTATTATTATATATACACCGATCAGGCGTAACATTATGACCCCTGTTAGTGGGTGGGATATATTGCCCCCGGCTCAATTTTTTTGTGATTTTAAAACGCAAATGACACATTTCTGAGCGTGACTTAAAGAGAATGACACATTTAATATTTTAAAAATGATTTACGCCTGTAACTCAAGGAAGTGTTGTGACGCATGACTCGAAAAATAAAAGACAAAACTGACGGTTCGGTACCAGTTCAGTACAGCAGTTTTACAAAATTGCTTTTTATTTATTTTTTATATTTAACAGTGGTTTACTGAAGAAGAAGAAAAAAAAGTGTCTGTCCTTGAATTAATTAAATTATAACTAAAAGTTTATTGAAGATATTGCTGTAAAATATATAGGGAGGTCTTGCACATTAATATTAAAGGTTAACAACAGAGCCCAAACTATTAGCCGTAATTCAGCTGCTATTTATTTTTAGGCCTAATAATCAACACTCTAATAACACAGCAAACATGTAAACTTCACATTAGGCAGTTTTTTCAATAACTTCCAAATCTAATTATGAAATAGTTTTTTTCTCCAATTTGTTGTTGAAATATAATAATTTATACAGTGTGTGTCATTTTCATGACAGTTTTATTTAAACACATGAAATAATCAAGATATCACTAACAGGTTCAGTAGAATATCATGAATTTAACGGCTAATATCATGAATATAACGGCTAATATCATGAATATAACGGCTAATATCATGATTATAACGGCTAATATCATGAATATAACGGCTAATATCATGAATATAACGGCTAATATAATGAATATAACGGCTAATATCATGAATATAACGGCTAATATCATGATTATAACGGCTAATATCATGAATATAACGGCTAATATCATGATTATAACGGCTAATATCATGATTATAACGGCTAATATCATGAATATAACGGCTAATATAATGATTATAACGGCTAATATCATGAATATAACGGCTAATATCATGAATATAACGGCTAATATCATGAATATAACGGCTAATATAATGAATATAACGGCTAATATCATGATTATAACGGCTAATATCATGAATATAACGGCTAATATCATGAATATAACGGCTAATATCATGAATATAACGGCTAATATCATGATTATAACGGCTAATATCATGAATATAACGGCTAATATCATGAATATAACGGCTAATATCATGATTATAACGGCTAATATCATGAATATAACGGCTAATATAATGATTATAACGGCTAATATAATGAATATAACGGCTAATATCATGAATATAACGGCTAATATCATGATTATAACGGCTAATATAATGAATATAACGGCTAATATCATGAATATAACGGCTAATATCATGAATATAACGGCTAATATCATGATTATAACGGCTAATATCATGAATATAACGGCTAATATAATGAATATAACGGCTAATATCATGAATATAACGGCTAATATCATGAATATAACGGCTAATATCATGATTATAACGGCTAATATCATGAATATAACGGCTAATATCATGATTATAACGGCTAATATAATGAATATAACGGCTAATATCATGAATATAACGGCTAATATCATGAATATAACGGCTAATATCATGATTATAACGGCTAATATAATGAATATAACGGCTAATATCATGAATATAACGGCTAATATAATGAATATAACGGCTAATATCATGAATATAACGGCTAATATCATGAATATAACGGCTAATATCATGATTATAACGGCTAATATCATGAATATAACGGCTAATATCATGAATATAACGGCTAATATCATGATTATAACGGCTAATATCATGAATATAACGGCTAATATCATGATTATAACGGCTAATATAACGGCTAATATAATGAATATAACGGCTAATATCATGATTATAACGGCTAATATAACGGCTAATATAATGAATATAACGGCTAATATCATGATTATAACGGCTAATATAACGGCTAATATAATGAATATAACGGCTAATATCATGAATATAACGGCTAATATCATGAATATAACGGCTAATATCATGATTATAACGGCTAATATCATGATTATAACGGCTAATATAATGATTATAACGGCTAATATCATGAATATAACGGCTAATATCATGATTATAACGGCTAATATAACGGCTAATATAATGAATATAACGGCTAATATCATGATTATAACGGCTAATATAACGGCTAATATAATGAATATAACGGCTAATATCATGAATATAACGGCTAATATCATGAATATAACGGCTAATATCATGATTATAACGGCTAATATCATGATTATAACGGCTAATATAATGATTATAACGGCTAATATCATGAATATAACGGCTAATATCATGAATATAACGGCTAATATCATGATTATAACGGCTAATATCATGAATATAACGGCTAATATAATGAATATAACGGCTAATATAATGATTATAACGGCTAATATCATGAATATAACGGCTAATATCATGAATATAACGGCTAATATCATGAATATAACGGCTAATATCATGATTATAACGGCTAATATCATGAATATAACGGCTAATATCATGAATATAACGGCTAATATCATGAATATAACGGCTAATATCATGATTATAACGGCTAATATAATGAATATAACGGCTAATATCATGAATATAACGGCTAATATCATGAATATAACGGCTAATATAATGATTATAACGGCTAATATAATGAATATAACGGCTAATATAATGATTATAACGGCTAATATCATGAATATAACGGCTAATATCATGAATATAACGGCTAATATAATGATTATAACGGCTAATATCATGAATATAACGGCTAATATCATGAATATAACGGCTAATATCATGATTATAACGGCTAATATCATGATTATAACGGCTAATATCATGATTATAACGGCTAATATCATGAATATAACGGCTAATATCATGATTATAACGGCTAATATCATGATTATAACGGCTAATATCATGATTATAACGGCTAATATCATGATTATAACGGCTAATATAATGAATATAACGGCTAATATAATGAATATAACGGCTAATATCATGAATATAACGGCTAATATAATGAATATAACAACTAATATAATGATTATAACGGCTAATATAATGAATATAACAGCTAATATCATGATTATAACGGCTAATATAATGAATATAACGGCTAATATCATGAATATAACGGCTAATATAATGAATATAACGGCTAATATAATGAATATAACGGCTAATATAATGAATATAACGGCTAATATAATGATTATAACGGCTAATATAATGAATATAACGGCTAATATCATGATTATAACGGCTAATATAATGAATATAACGGCTAATATAATGAATATAACGGCTAATATAATGATTATAACGGCTAATATAATGAATATAACGGCTAATATAATGAATATAACGGCTAATATCATGATTATAACGGCTAATATAATGAATATAACGGCTAATATAATGAATATAACGGCTAATATAATGAATATAACGGCTAATATCATGAATATAACGGCTAATATAATGAATATAACGGCTAATATCATGAATATAACGGCTAATATAATGAATATAACGGCTAATATAATGATTATAACGGCTAATATAATGAATATAACGGCTAATATAATGAATATAACGGCTAATATCATGATTATAACGGCTAATATAATGAATATAACGGCTAATATAATGAATATAACGGCTAATATAATGAATATAACGGCTAATATCACGAATATAACGGCTAATATAATGAATATAACGGCTAATATAATGATTATAACGGCTAATATAATGAATATAACGGCTAATATAATGATTATAACGGCTAATATAATGAATATAACGGCTAATATAATGATTATAACGGCTAATATAATGAATATAACGGCTAATATAATGAATATAACGGCTAATATCATGATTATAACGGCTAATATAATGAATATAACGGCTAATATAATGAATATAACGGCTAATATAATGAATATAACGGCTAATATCATGATTATAACGGCTAATATAATGATTATAACGGCTAATATAATGATTATAACGGCTAATATAATGAATATAACGGCTAATATAATGAATATAACGGCTAATATAATGAATATAACGGCTAATATAATGATTATAACGGCTAATATCATGAATATAACGGCTAATATCACGAATATAACGGCTAATATCATGATTATAACGGCTAATATAATGAATATAACGGCTAATATAATGAATATAACGGCTAATATAATGAATATAACGGCTAATATCACGAATATAACGGCTAATATCATGATTATAACGGCTAATATAATGATTATAACGGCTAATATAATGAATATAACGGCTAATATAATGATTATAACGGCTAATATCATGAATATAACGGCTAATATCACGAATATAACGGCTAATATCATGATTATAACGGCTAATATAATGAATATAACGGCTAATATAATGAATATAACGGCTAATATAATGAATATAACGGCTAATATCACGATTATAACGGCTAATATCATGAATATAACGGCTAATATAATGAATATAACGGCTAATATAATGAATATAACGGCTAATATCACGAATATAACGGCTAATATCATGATTATAACGGCTAATATAATGATTATAACGGCTAATATAATGAATATAACGGCTAATATAATGAATATAACGGCTAATATAATGAATATAACGGCTAATATCATGAATATAACGGCTAATATAATGATTATAACGGCTAATATAATGATTATAACGGCTAATATCATGAATATAACGGCTAATATAATGAATATAACGGCTAATATCATGATTATAACGGCTAATATCATGATTATAACGGCTAATATAATGAATATAACGGCTAATATAATGAATATAACGGCTAATATAATGATTATAACGGCTAATATAATGATTATAACGGCTAATATAATGATTATAACGGCTAATATCATGAATATAACGGCTAATATAATGAATATAACGGCTAATATAATGAATATAACGGCTAATATAATGATTATAACGGCTAATATAATGATTATAACGGCTAATATCATGATTATAACGGCTAATATCATGATTATAACGGCTAATATAATGATTATAACGGCTAATATAATGAATATAACGGCTAATATAATGAATATAACGGCTAATATAATGAATATAACGGCTAATATAATGAATATAACGGCTAATATAATGATTATAACGGCTAATATCATGATTATAACGGCTAATATAATGATTATAACGGCTAATATAATGAATATAACGGCTAATATAATGATTATAACGGCTAATATAATGATTATAACGGCTAATATCATGATTATAACGGCTAATATAATGAATATAACGGCTAATATAATGAATATAACGGCTAATATAATGAATATAACGGCTAATATAATGATTATAACGGCTAATATCATGATTATAACGGCTAATATAATGAATATAACGGCTAATATAATGAATATAACGGCTAATATAATGAATATAACGGCTAATATAATGATTATAACGGCTAATATCATGATTATAACGGCTAATATAATGAATATAACGGCTAATATAATGATTATAACGGCTAATATAATGATTATAACGGCTAATATAATGATTATAACGGCTAATATAATGAATATAACGGCTAATATAATGATTATAACGGCTAATATCATGATTATAACGGCTAATATAATGATTATAACGGCTAATATAATGAATATAACGGCTAATATAATGAATATAACGGCTAATATAATGAATATAACGGCTAATATAATGATTATAACGGCTAATATCATGATTATAACGGCTAATATAATGATTATAACGGCTAATATAATGATTATAACGGCTAATATCATGATTATAACGGCTAATATAATGATTATAACGGCTAATATAATGATTATAACGGCTAATATAATGAATATAACGGCTAATATCATGAATATAACGGCTAATATAATGAATATAACGGCTAATATCATGAATATAACGGCTAATATAATGAATATAACGGCTAATATCATGAATATAACGGCTAATATCATGAATATAACGGCTAATATCATGAATATAACGGCTAATATAATGAATATAACGGCTAATATAATGAATATAACGGCTAATATAATGATTATAACGGCTAATATAATGATTATAACGGCTAATATCATGAATATAACGGCTAATATCATGAATATAACGGCTAATATCATGAATATAACGGCTAATATCATGAATATAACGGCTAATATAATGAATATAACGGCTAATATAATGAATATAACGGCTAATATCATGAATATAACGGCTAATATCATGAATATAACGGCTAATATCTTGAATATAACGGCTAATATAATGATTATAACGGCTAATATAATGATTATAACGGCTAATATCATGATTATAACGGCTAATATAATGAATATAACGGCTAATATAATGAATATAACGGCTAATATAATGAATATAACGGCTAATATAATGATTATAACGGCTAATATCATGATTATAACGGCTAATATAATGAATATAACGGCTAATATAATGAATATAACGGCTAATATAATGAATATAACGGCTAATATAATGATTATAACGGCTAATATCATGATTATAACGGCTAATATAATGAATATAACGGCTAATATAATGATTATAACGGCTAATATAATGATTATAACGGCTAATATAATGATTATAACGGCTAATATAATGAATATAACGGCTAATATAATGATTATAACGGCTAATATCATGATTATAACGGCTAATATAATGATTATAACGGCTAATATAATGAATATAACGGCTAATATAATGAATATAACGGCTAATATAATGAATATAACGGCTAATATAATGATTATAACGGCTAATATCATGATTATAACGGCTAATATAATGATTATAACGGCTAATATAATGATTATAACGGCTAATATCATGATTATAACGGCTAATATAATGATTATAACGGCTAATATAATGATTATAACGGCTAATATAATGAATATAACGGCTAATATCATGAATATAACGGCTAATATAATGAATATAACGGCTAATATCATGAATATAACGGCTAATATAATGAATATAACGGCTAATATCATGAATATAACGGCTAATATCATGAATATAACGGCTAATATCATGAATATAACGGCTAATATAATGAATATAACGGCTAATATAATGAATATAACGGCTAATATAATGATTATAACGGCTAATATAATGATTATAACGGCTAATATCATGAATATAACGGCTAATATCATGAATATAACGGCTAATATCATGAATATAACGGCTAATATCATGAATATAACGGCTAATATAATGAATATAACGGCTAATATAATGAATATAACGGCTAATATCATGAATATAACGGCTAATATCATGAATATAACGGCTAATATCTTGAATATAACGGCTAATATAATGAATATAACGGCTAATATAATGAATATAACGGCTAATATCATGAATATAACGGCTAATATCATGAATATAACGGCTAATATAATGAATATAACGGCTAATATCATGAATATAACGGCTAATATCATGAATATAACGGCTAATATAATGAATATAACGGCTAATATCATGAATATATTTAGTGAAAGAGTTGATTTCTCTAGTGAATATAATTCTGTGGACACTGAATGACTGCCTGAGGTAAATGCAATGCTAACGTTACATGACATTGTTTAGTTTACAGCAGTTATATTGACGTCTTTCCGCCGTTGAAACACTGATTTAGCGATTACACCACATGTACACATGACAGTAAGTTGTAATGTATCCTCAGCATACCTTCAGATGTTCATTCATGTTTATTCTTTAGTAAGAGCTACTAACCCTTTAAAGATAGCACTCGGAAACCGTTCGGTAACGTTACACAGAGCTCTCCGGTTCTACGCGATTCACGTAAATGACCCAATCGACTAAGAAAACGGCGTTTGTCGCCGAAAAGCGCCAAGTTAGCAGGTGTGTAATGTGTGTAATGTTGTTTGGTCTCAGGTTATCTGATCCACGAGTCGGCCGTGTGGAGTGAGCGTCTCCAGCGCTGGTTCTTCCTGCCTCGCCGCGCGAGCTCTGAACGCTACGAGGAAACCGCAGACGAGCGGCGCGGCACAAACCTCATCCTGAGCTGCTCGCCGGACTTCAGCCGGGTCTCAGCCGCCCGGGTCGGCCCGCTCAAGCCCACGCTCGGCTTCTCCTCCTTCAAGTTCATCCCAGACACGGACGATCAGATCATAGTGGCCCTCAAGTCTGAGGAGGACGCGGGGCAGATCGCCAGCTACATCTCGGCCTTCACGCTGGACGGACGCATCCTGCTGCCCGACACCAAGATCGCGGACGTCAAATATGAAGGTCTGGAGTTCATATAGACACAAACACTGTGTGTGTGTGTGTGTGTGTGTGTGACGCTGAAGCACACACTACAGAAGCTCAGGGACTGAAGATGCAATAATAGAGGAAGCCTCTAACCAAACTCTAATGTGTGCGTTGAAGAAATGCACCTGAGCCTTAATCGCCTTTACTAAAACTACAAAACCTCAATGTCTTATCAGCAACACTTTACAATCTCACGTGTTAACATTAGCAATAGAAACACTTTATTCATCTTAAACGGTAATCTTTTAACCCTCTGGGGTACTTCGGGTCAAAAATGACCCGAAGCGTTTTATACATAAAAAAAAAAAATCGTAGCTTCATCGGAATGTGTGCGTGTGTTTTTGTGTGCATAAGTGTGTGTGTGTGTGTGTGTGTTTTTTTTGTCCCTTTTGCACTCTTGATGTTTTAGAGATCTTCACTGTTGAGTCTTTTTTTCTGCATTCTGGCTGATTTGTAGATTGTACGCACAAAAAAACTAATTTCCCATTTATTTCCTATGGGGGTCATTTTTGACCTGAAGGTCCTGAGTGTGACTATTTTTTTTTACAACCACTTAGACTTTTCAAATCCTGTCCCCAATTTTTTTTGGGTGTTCATATACCAAGTACCAATAAAGTCACCAAGTTTCGGACCATTCCGATGAAGCTACGATTTTTTTTTTTTTATTATTATAAAACGCAAAATCCTCTATAGTGTATAAATGTGCTATTGCGTGATAAAAATGCTCAATGTGTCCACCGGATGGCACCGATGAGGCCTAGGCTTGACTCTAACATGAAATACAGCTTTAATAAAAAAAATAAAAAAATGATATATATATATAATTGTTATTATATTCAATGGGAAAAAATGGGTCATAATTATTGCATAAATATTCATTATAAATCATAAAATGATCTCAAAACACCAAAAAAAGAAAAGAAAAAATATTATTGAACAAAAATATATTTAATTGATTTTACTCAAATCTTTTTAATCTTAATCCCGAAGGTCCTGAGTGTGACCCATAAGTGAAGAACCCCAGAGGGTTAATGTGTGTTGGTAAATGTTGATCTAAACATTGACTGATATTAGTTAACCAACTAATGTTGACGAATGAAACCTTGTAAAGTGTTATGGTTTTATTTGTTGTGGGTTATTGTGAGTGTATGAACTACACTGGACATGTTAGACGAGAGATTAAAAGACGTACATATTAAAATGAATATGCAAATAAAGATTTATTAATAATTTGAGACATTGTGATTCCTTCAGTGCAGAGTTGATTCATGATTCATGATGAGCGTGTCAGAGTTTAGTTCCCATGATGAGCAGGTTTGTGGGAAGCCCTTCGACCTCGAGCACCTGGAAGATGTTCAGCGTCTTCAGGAAGTCGATCATCCTCCTGTCTCTGGACCTGAACTCACTGAAAACCCCTTTAGACCCTGAGGAAACACACACACACACCATCAAAACCCCTTTAGACCCTGAGGAAACACACACACACACCATCAAAACCCCTTTAGACCCTGAGGAAACACACACACACACCATCAAAACCCCTTTAGACCCTGAGGAAACACACACACACACACCATCAAAACCCCTTTAGACCCTGAGGAAACACACACACACACACCATCAAAACCCCTTTAGACCCTGAGGAAACACACACACACACACACACACCATCAAAACCCCTTTAGACCCTGAGGAAACACACACACACACACCATCAAAACCCCTTTAGACCCTGAGGAAACACACACACACACACACACACCATCAAAACCCCTTTAGACCCTGAGGAAACACACACACACACACACACACCATCAAAACCCCTTTAGACCCTGAGGAAACACACACACACACACCATCAAAACCCCTTTAGACCCTGAGGAAACACACACACACACACACACACCATCAAAACCCCTTTAGACCCTGAGGAAACACACACACACACACACACCATCAAAACCCCTTTAGACCCTGAGGAAACACACACACACACCATCAAAACCCCTTTAGACCCTGAGGAAACACACACACACCATCAAAACCCCTTTAGACCCTGAGGAAACACACACACACACACACACCATCAAAACCCCTTTAGACCCTGAGGAAACACACACACACACACACACACACACACACACACACACACACCATCAAAACCCCTTTAGACCCTGAGGAAACACACACACACCATCAAAACCCCTTTAGACCCTGAGGAAACACACACACACACACACACACACACACACACCATCAAAACCCCTTTAGACCCTGAGGAAACACACACACACCATCAAAACCCCTTTAGACCCTGAGGAAACACACACACACACACCATCAAAACCCCTTTAGACCCTGAGGAAACACACACACACACACACACACACCATCAAAACCCCTTTAGACCCTGAGGAAACACACACACACACACCATCAAAACCCCTTTAGACCCTGAGGAAACACACACACACACACACACACACACACACACACCATCAAAACCCCTTTAGACCCTGAGGAAACACACACACACACACACACCATCAAAACCCCTTTAGACCCTGAGGAAACACACACACACACACACACACACACACACCATCAAAACCCCTTTAGACCCTGAGGAAACACACACACACACACACACACACACACACCATCAAAACCCCTTTAGACCCTGAGGAAACACACACACACACCATCAAGCCCTCCACAGGGGGAAAGAGACACATTACATTTACTCGCATTACTGTCATTGAGTAGTTTTTCTGTGTACTTCTACTTTTTTAAGTAGTTTTAAAAATCTGTCATTTTACTTTTGCTTAAGTATGTTTGAAGTATTGTACTTCGTTACATTTTAAACCACATCCGTTACTGAGTAAAATAAAGAAATAATAGGAAAGTGGGGAAAAAGCGATCCGGAAACGACTGCATTGAGTTGAAGGCGGGAGAACGCGCAAAAATATTTGTATCGTCATATATTTGTATAAAAATCATAAAAAGGAAAAATTCATAGGATTCTTAAACATCAAGTTAATGATAAAAAATAAGTTATTAATCTAATTCATAACCATTTATTGAATTTGCTTGATTGGACATGTTTTATTGAAATTTTAATAAACAAAACAAACGGTTTCAAGTTTTTTATAATAAAGCATTTGTTCAACCAAAAAAAAAAACAGTTTTCATTCATTTAATATAAATTTAACAGGTGATAATACCATAATTTAATAATAGTTTATTTATTAAATAATTGTTTAATGTCGTGATGCTGTGATGTTTTCATATCGTGAAAATCTCATTCAACCACAATCCTCCACAGGAGAGGACGTTTTAAATAAACTACTTTTTACTTTTACTTGAGTACATTTTTAGGCCGATACTTTTACTTGTACTTCAGTAAAAATGACGATACAAATATTTTTGCGCGTTCTCCCGCCTTCAACTCAATGCAGTCGTTTCCGGATCGCTTTTTCCCCACTTTCCTATGATTTATTTATTTTACTCAGTAACGGATGTGGTTTAAAATGTAGCGAAGTACAATACTTCAGTAAAAGTACTATTACGTCAATGAAATGTGACTTGAGTAGAATGTTTGGTGGTGTTTTCCTGAACTCACCGGCGTCCCTGAG